>NW_020955595.1:6532-15522 GCF_003031625.1 Empidonax traillii | reverse complement strand
TATTTTGTTCCAATATAAGTATACCTCTACTGAGACGAACACTATACTCCTCAATCATGTCTCTAATTGAAAGCAAAGCCAGCACCAGACCACTATTGCATCGAATTTTTCATCTGTTACTTCTCTTTGTACAACATGGAGGCTTATTAAAAAACATCCTTCCATCAACCTGTATTTATTGCATTAAATCAAGACCAAACTGTTTTCCTCATATTTCCCTCTGTCAATCTGAAGGAGAATTGCAGCTAACGTGAGAGAACATTTCATTTCCAATCATAATTTTTGCACAGAGTCCTAGCTGTAATCCACATATAGGAAGCTAGTAAATGACAGATGCATCATACTAAATCTGTGGCATGGTCAAATCACCATCCTTTTTGCTATAAAGCTGTCAGATGGTGACCACTCTGGCTACGGACAGCATAGACCTAATTTTAAAAAAAATCCATCTACCAAGCAAAAGGCTCTTGTTACCTCTTTTAAGTCAATTCCACTGCTCAGTATATTGGTTAACCCACAAGTGTTCCAGTCTGTGGGAACAACAGCAATTGCTAACACACTTAGAAAAACAGCATGTGTCTGCTGAAAGGCTAACAAAGACCCTACTTTACTGTATTTTTCATTTTGTTTTGCATTCTCCTTCCTTCAGAGAGGCTTAATTTAACCTGTGTAGAAAAAAATGACATGAAAAAGATCTATATATGGTTTAGATCGAAACAAAGATTTATGGCCTTATCGTTGCTTTTTACAATGTAATTATCTGAAGTTCATTCTTGCTTCTTTTAGGTCTCTGTAAGGGAAAATCTGGTAATTTAAGTCTGTCAGACTTTAATCCTTAGGCTATAATAGAAGTGCTAAAGAATAACCAGCCAGCTAATATATCTGAGATATCATTTGTTTTATTGATACGGATACATTTGCAAAATAAGACTGTGGGTTTTCTTGCCTATTAGAGAATAGTTGGTAGAGTGTAATAGACTCTCATATTAACTCTGAAAACAGAGTCTAAGTTCTTTTCTTTTTTTTTTCTTTTCGAGCTTCTAGTTATAGTTTACTATATGATTATTTTCAAATTTATAATTGCACTTGGAGACAAGAAAATAAGGAATCATCTTAGAAATCACTAAGGGGGTGTTTGATAGAAGTAACATTTGCAGCTTCTTTGTGCCATTCCAAATTTGAAGGCCCTGGAATCTCCAACGGTCAGTTCTGGTGAGTAGCAAGCACTCCCTGACATCTATGGAGCCCATTTTGTAGGCCTTGGTACAATAGAACACCACATTTTTCACAATATATGAGAAACCCAGCATACAAAACATAGAAGCATGTTAGTCATGTAAATCACATAGGCACAGGTGTGAAGCTAGTTGGCAGTGTCTTTTTAGTGCCTAAATAGGTAGGACAAATCACAAACATTGTGAAAGATAAGTGGGAGGAGTTTATTCAGCTGCTCTTCATTGCATCAGATTATATCTTAAACCCTTCACCTTTCATATTGCATTTCACCCACAAAAATTTTCATGCATCCCACAAGCATTATGAATTTATAAGCAATTACTTCCAGGTCTTGTGCTGTTTCATGTCATTCATCATGAATTTCATCAAAAGTGATTATTCAGAAGGTAAATGTTTTTGAGCAGATGTGGAATTCACAAGGATTAGTCTTTTGGTGAATGTGTAGATATAGCAAAAGTAACAACAGAAATCCGTATTAAATTAGAACTAGAATCTCCACTGCCACCAAAAAAAACCCCACCCAGTTTTGATTCAGTAGCTAATTTAACAAAAACCAAAATTAAATCAATGCAATTATTATGCCATAAACTTTATCTACACTAAGGTGTCTAACTTCATTAAAAGAATCTTAGAAAAGGGCTCATTTTCTATATAGTAAATATCCCTCTGTGTTGATGGGTGCTATGGTGGCCTTTGGAAGAAAAAAATTACCCTGGTTAATTTATGTACTGGACCCTGTCCTAGTTTCAGCCAGGACCCAGATGTTATTCGATACCACCTCAGGTCATTGCTAGTGGCCAGGGAAAAGGATTCTCTCTGGTTACTGAGAAGAAGGGCTGGGCTTCCAGTTGGAAAAATTGTGGTGGCATTGTCTGACATTGTTCTCTGTCTCCTGGTTGTGGTGAGCATTTCTGCATATGAATCACCCTCTCTTTGTATACTTTTGTTATTGATATTGTTGCTGTTACTGTTTGGGTTTTTTATCTCATTGCTATTTCCAGTAAATTGTTCTAATCTCAACCTGTGATCTTCAACTTTTATGTCTCCAATTCTCAACTCCATTTTGCTACAGTAGGAAGGGTGAGAGGAAGTGGGGAGTGAGTCAGCAGCACATGTTTTGGGTGAGTATTGATGGGGACATTGAATTGGAGAGTACCATTCCTAAACCACAATCCAAGTACAGAGCTTCTGTATTTAGAAACACTGAGGATATACAGCCCAGCAAACAATCCTGCCCTTGTTGGAGCAGAAAACAGCTTCCATATTTGAGTTGTGTTCCTTTGCTAACTTGTAGAACTGTAGGCTGTAGCTGCCTGCAGTCAACTGCCATTATCACATTCCCTGATAGTTTTGCCACTACTGTATCTAAACTAGGAAAGACTAATATTTTTAAAAGTACCTATTCAACTAAAAAACAAAATAAGAGAATAAGAAAGAAAAAAAATCACAGATTTGAAGCACTATTATGTTGGAGCTATTGCTGAATGTCCTGGATCCTCTGTAGTGGATGGATAAATAAAGGTTTATTACTATTGCTCAGTGACATTTTTTCAGGTTTTGTTGTTGTTGTTGTTGTTTTTGTTTTCTTTTTTTTTTGGGGGGGGGGTTTGTGTGGTTTTTTTGTTTGTTTGTTTGTGTTTTTTTTTTTTGGTTGGTTGTTTTTTTTTTGTTTGGTTGTTTTTTTTGGGGGTGGTGGTGTTGTGCTGGGCTGTCTTCATTGGCTGCAATGGATGTAATTTGAAAACATGATCTATGAAATGGAGTGATGACACTAGGAATTATGGATTGAGCCATACAAGCCATAGAAAATGGCACCACAGTGGTCTGGTAAAGAATGTACAATGAATCAGGGCCTATAGCAGTCCCATGAGGTGAGCTCTTGCAGCTATTATTTACTGCTAATCAATAGCATGGCTGGAACATTACAGAACATAGATGAAGTGATAACACTAGCTACAGTGAGGTTAGAGTTGAAAAGACAACTGATTATGTTGCAGAACCACAGTATAGGGGATAACTAAAAGAGAAACATTGTAGATTGGTACCATTCTTTTTTCTGAGATACTGTCATATTAGTGATTAGCTAGATAGGTAGAACTTAATTATTTGGCTGTTAATTATAACGGGACTGCACAGAGAGTATTTTAAAGAGGTCAAATTCTGTACTAAAGGCCCTTTTTTAATGATTCCCTAACAATTAATAAATTATTAATAGATAGAAAACCCAAGTCATAGACAGGAATATCAGAGCAGTAGATTTCCAGCTAGAAACGAAATAGATTATTTTAAGCCATACTTCTAAGCAGTGAGTTTGCCTGTTTGCTTTGGATCAACTGAATAAACATCCTGTTTGCTAAAGAACCAGAGTTTTGCTTTGGTAACTTTCTGTATATTTTCCATTGACTTTGTAATGACTTACAAGGGAAAGATAATACATTTTGGTCCATAAACCCTAGTGAGAATAGGGTAAAGTGGTGATTTGGACTGTTCAGAGACCTTCTTTATTAAGGTTCATTTACCAAGACCTGCAAGTGCAGACTCTATTCTATTGTCTTCCCTGGAAAGAACACCCAAAGATCACAGAGCAAAGCTTGGCTGCAAATCTACCAAGAGAATGTATGTTATGATTCCCTTATCATACTTCCTCTGTCATTCTATTGTGTAGAATATATGGAAATTTATGTGATAAATCCATGGCAATTTGTCATTTATGGTTCATTTGTGTTTTGGAAGTCTATTCTGCAAAGGTAGTTTGCTGTCATAAGGCAATTGTACAGTTGAATTAAGTACAATCTAATCCCACCTACTTAAGACTCAGTGAAGTGAGTAGATATATTTATTCTATATTTAAAAAAAAGAAATTGATTAGGTCCTCCTGTTCTTGCAAAATTCAGAATATGAACATACTGAAAGGATTCTGATTTAAAGTTACCTTAATTACTGAAGTCCTTGTGATAACAGATCCTTCTCTCCCATGACAAAGCAACCAGGAAGACATGTATTATGTACTTGAGTTCTCTGCAAAGAAGGATCAGGCCTATTAGTGCTGAGATTGGAAATGACCTGGAAGATCATGTTTCCGAGCACTTTGGTGCTTCATTAACATTTTGGCCTATAGTCAGGAGTTTTTCAAGAGCATCATCCTCCTTCTATTATGTGGTGCTTTGCTATACAGCATTATGTGATTACAAAGGGAATTCTTGTCAAATATAGGACATAATTTCATGAAGAGAAAGAATTTATAATTTTTTTTTTTTTCACTTTTCATACAATTCTCAAAGAAAATGTGTCCTGATTTTGTTTGGAACTGCAATTCTCTCTATATAACCTGGGGGCAGTTGGCCAGGAGGTACCAATTGCAAATCAGGAGTAGGCTGGGTGTCAGTCAGTGGTTGGTGAGCAATTGTATACTGCATCACTTGTTTTTCTTGGGTTTTATTCCTCTCTCTCTTTTTCCTTCTTATGATTATTGAATTTTAATTTATTTCAGTTATTAGACTGTTCTTATCTCAGCCCATGAGTTTCACCTTTTTCTGATTCTCTTTGTCATCCCACTGCAGGGGGGAGTGACTAAGCAGCTGTGTGGTACTTAATTGCCAGATGAGGTTAGACGACGACAGAATGTTATAACATTATTGCTATTTATTGTGATGGTCAGAGTGCCTTAACTGCTTCACCTCAGATCTAGACCTCATTGTTTTATGCACTGTAAAATACTGAGTATTATTTTGCACTCCTTGACATCCAGTACTGCGTTCACCATTTTATTTTCTCCATATATCATACCTGAAATAGTTTTCTAGTACTTTGAAAAGTAATTTCTGAATGTATCGTTTGAAAGCGCTTTGGAAATCCATATGCATGCGTTCTATAAATGGCACCATATAGGTGACAGATTATAATGGCATCATTATAATTTTTTTGATTTTTGAGATGCTTTCCAGGTTATTTATAAAATTACTGTGTAAAATGTGTTGAATTGCAACATTAGGTTCTTGCTGGTGTATCTACCCATTCCCACTATGGAAGTATATTAATTTAATCTAGCATACAGCTTTAAAAAAAAAAAAAAATATGCGTCCCACTGAAGCACACACCACCTCTTCCAAGAGAGAAAAATAAATGTCTGCTTCTTTCAGTCTGATTACTTCTGATTGTCCCTACAGTCAATATGGATCAGATCAGTGAGTTGCAGAGGATAAGGCACTAAGTTTCCCTTAATCCTTGTTTTAAAGGAAATCTGCTTCTGTGAAAAAATTACTTGCCCTCAAATGAATGGAAAGTAAAAAGCCTAATTTCTTTTTTAAAAAATGCTACTTTCTTTGCTGTCATATTTCTGTTATGTAAAATACAACCCCGAAGGGCACAGAACAGAAGAACCTGCAAAGTAATCTGTAAGAGATTCAGTGCCAAGGATTTTTTTTTTTTTGCAGATTCTGGTAGAAACTGTCTGGGGCAGACAAATATAAGTGGGAATTACAGGACATGACTGAGGTAACAAACATTTAGGGTCAATAAAATAAAACCAGTTTCTTAATTATATGGGATGGAGGGGTTATCACAAAGGATTAACATAAAGGTTCTCACAAAGAAAATGGCTTTGATCAAAGATTCATTGCTTGAATTGTTTAATTGGTTTTGATTAACATGTGACAGCACACTGGAAATGAGCTGTGTATCGCCACAAAATGCTGAGGGGCCTAATTCTCACCTCTTCTAGATGCTCACTTAGATGAGAGGATCCTTTTTTGTTTCATGGATGTTACTAAAAGAAAGGCCCCATTCTCCTTTATCTATTCAAACTCTTTAACTCAGAGGAACCGAAGAAATGTATTAAATATAAATAGTTCAGTGTAAATGCTTCTGTATTATCTGGAAATCAAAGGAAAAACTAATTATTTTTAATGTGAAATTTCAACACAGAGCGATCTCTCTCATTTCTTTTAAATTATATTAACACCTAAATCCCCACAAAACAAGAAAATAAATCTAAGCAATAATATGATATAGTAAAATCGATATTGATTATTATGAGTAAAAGTGTTATATGGGAAATGGCAGCAATATTTTAGAATCCCTCAGGAAAAAAACATTGTGATAAAACTAGAATAAATTACTACAATATAATCACCCTTTAAATAACTAGAATTCTTTAATGGAATTTACATTGTCAGAACTGTTCCTTTTAAGCTCAGAGCAAACAGCTGCTGCTGCTGCATGCAGTTACAGAGCATGCAGAAGCTGTGTTGGCAATCTATCCTTCTGACTAACTATGCATTGAGTCATTATTTTTCTCTCTGAAGCATTTTTTCACACTTTCACTTTGTCTTGAGCCTTCTACCTCTTTCTACCCAACCCAATGGCACCCCTAAGGGGCCTGAAAAAAGTGAAAAAGTTTATGTGGATCAGCTCCCCCAGAAATGGCTTTTTGGTACCACTTGTGTTAATAAATTAGGAGGATTAGGCAATGTGTTGCCCTTTGCAATATGTATCTTGTTCCCTTGTCCGTAGCAGGGAGCCTAGACTGTCTTAGTTTGAATGGTGCATAACTTTTATTTAATATCTATTAGAGAAGACAGACACATTAGAGAAGACAAATCAAAGAATGAAACCTTGCATTTGGGCTGGGAAAAGTAAGATTTGTGATGGCCGTTTATTCCTGGGGTAGCTCAATGGCAGTTTTACATTAATTTCTAAGGCAGTTTCATCTGCTCATATGAACTTTTCTGTCATTGAAAAGGGTTCAAGGTCCCAGCTGTCCTTCCTGCTCAAACTTTAGATATGCCAGATCCAGACAACTGAATGCTTTTAGATGAAGTTGTGACCTTGAACTCAATTCAGTATTTTATAGTAAGAAATTTTAGTGAGCAGAGGACAAATTTGATGTGCTTTCAGTAGCCTGTGTTGCCAGGGAGACGTGTTACAATACACTATTAGGAATCCAAGTGCACAAAGGCTTTGTGCCTTGGTCATCCTGTCATGCAACGAAGATGCGAGGAAGTTATGAACATGAAAATCCCATTTCTCACCCATTCTAATGTGACTATTTGAAATCTGTTTGGCAGATATGAACCCTTTTGTTCCAGGGACCTGTGATTAGCTGCTAATTAGAAGTTCCAAATATAACTTCAAATATAGCTCCAAAATAAACTTTTCAGAATCAAGTACGAATTATTTTGTTCCCTCTGGTACTCATAACAGCTAGAGATAGGGGTTGGCTACTGTACAATGTTACGTCAGAGAGGCTCAGGCTGTCCCTGAATAAATTAATCCAAAATGAGAGCTGGCAGTAAAGCACTTGAGTTAGTTAATGCCACGTCATCTGTCTTTACTTCTACCACTGAACCCCAAAGAAAACAGTGTGGAGGTTGTCAATGTGATATATAAAACACTGACATTGTAGAGCATTGTGCCAGACAAATAATTAAATAAGGCATATTAAATATATCAGCCAACTCCATTTGAAAATGTGGAGGTGAGGCAAATCTGGGCACCTGATATAACAAGCTTCTCCTCATGGGCTTTTGTCATCCTTCCCCGCTGTACTTTGTCACTGGGCATGAAAACCTGCCCTCATTCATTCATTCTTTCATGCATGCATCATAATCCCGGGCATTTCTGA
Source organism: Empidonax traillii (assembly GCF_003031625.1). Classification (NCBI taxonomy): domain Eukaryota; kingdom Metazoa; phylum Chordata; class Aves; order Passeriformes; family Tyrannidae; genus Empidonax; species Empidonax traillii. Next base: position 7,664 of record NW_020955595.1, on the reverse strand, counting down.
ATTATATGCTTATTTTGATGGATATGATACATTTAGAGCCTCCTATGTTTTATGAAAAGCAGAGGTTAAAAAGAATAAAAAAAAGGCTCAATGCATCTGTAATTTTTAAAATTCTAAACTATGTTTCCTACTTTTTAGAGGAAACACATTTGAAGAACATGCAATGGAATCTTTTACCCATTATAACAGTGTTACTACTGACTGGCTTTATACAATAAATCTCAAATCAAAGTATTTGACTTAGATAAAAGTATAGTTTGGCAATTGTTGTTTCTGGGAAATTGATTTACTCTTGGAAGTTCCCAGGTCTATTTTTGAGTAAGAACTGAGTCTCCTTTTGCTTATTTTTCTTCTTTTTCTGGGAAAGATTAAAAAAAAAAAAAAAGATACAATGACCTTCACACAAAAAATTACTTAGAATTTAAATTGTTGATGACTTTCATAATTGCCTTTTTTATTTTATATCACTTTCAGTTACTTTAATAAAGACATTAATCCTTTCTTCACTTTAGATGCTTCATTATGCATAATATCACATGGGAGTAAGACTTCAGTGACTCTCAAATACTACCTTATTTCTGTGCAATTTTGATACTCAGGCTGGGTTTGCTGAGTTTGTAACTGCAAATCTCTTGCATGCTTTCAATAGCTGAAGACAGAATATCATATTGTTGAAGGCTACTGAGCCTATTATTTTTCATTTGATTTCTCTATAACTGAAATATTTAACTTAGGTCAACATTCTTATCAGCAAAATTACCCACTTACTACTCTTCTTTTTTTTTTTTTATCTCTAGCTCTGCTAACTGAAAGATATTTTCCCTCTGGAAATTGTTCCATATCATGTGTTAGAAGAATTGGAGTTAAGAAAGAATACATGCATAGTCCTGTTCTTACTGGACAGGCAGTCATAGCAAAGCTCCCTACTCTGAAAAGCTAAACTGCTTTTTGATGGTGGTGGCAAAAAGGTCACTATCTCATTTGTCTCTTAATCATCTTTTTGTCTTCAGCTGTACTCTTGATAGGTCAGTGCATTAAATATATTGATATATTTTTAGGATTTCTTCAGCATTCCTAAATGTGCAGGAGCTCAAGGAAAATTGCACCTCTGTCTTCCACATAACGTACCGAT
>NW_020955595.1:3710-6289 GCF_003031625.1 Empidonax traillii | reverse complement strand
GGTGGTGGCAAAAAGGTCACTATCTCATTTGTCTCTTAATCATCTTTTTGTCTTCAGCTGTACTCTTGATAGGTCAGTGCATTAAATATATTGATATATTTTTAGGATTTCTTCAGCATTCCTAAATGTGCAGGAGCTCAAGGAAAATTGCACCTCTGTCTTCCACATAACGTACCGATTTACTCATGATTGCAGCTAGGGAGAAGCACTAGTGTCTGCAAGAGGAAGAGAGCAGTGAAAGTTCCACTTCCAAGTCTTTGGGTGAAAAAAGAGACCACAGTTTTTTATCAAATTCCTGAAAAGGAGAATCATATAATCATCAAGGTTGGAAAAGACCCCCAAGGTCATTGAGTTCAACCCCTCCCTGACTGAACACCACTATGCCAACTAAACCACAGCACTAAGTGCCATGACCAGTCATTTCTTGAACTCTTCCAGGAATGGTGATTCCAACACCTCCCTGGGCAGCCTGTTCCAATGCTTAATCACCCTTTCAAAGAAAAAAAATTCTTTCTGATATCCAACCTGAATCTCCCCTGGCACAGCTTGAGGTCATATCTTCTTGTTCTGTTGCTAATTAGTAGCTCGGGAGAAGAGACCAACACCCACCTCGCCACAACCTCCTTTCAGGTAGTTGTAGAGAACAATAAGGTCTACCCCGAGCCTCCTTTTCTCCTAAACAATCACAGCTCCCTCAGCCACTCTTCATATGACTTGTGCTCCAGACCCTTCCTCAGCTCTGTTGCCCTTCTCTGGACTCACTCCAGCACCTCGATGACTCTCACTGTGAGGGGCTCAAAGCTGAACGCAGCACTCATGGAACGGCCTCGCTAGTGCCGAGTACAGGACAATCACCTCCTTCCCTAGTCCTGCTGGCCCCACTATTTCTGATGCAGGACACCTGGGCACACTGCCAGATGGTGTTCAGCCGACTGTCAATTAGCACCCCTAGGTTCTTTGCTGGGTAGCTTTCTAGAAACTTCTCTAAAAGCCTGTAGCTTGAGAAAGCCTATAGTTGTTGGATCACTGTCTCCTGAGGATGACAGCAAGAGAGGAAGAGTTCCACTGCATCAAGCAGAGGACAAAACTGTTGGTAGCATCAGATGGGAAGTGCTGTTAAAAATTAAACCTGTTCTGAGTAATTCCCTCAGTTAAACTTTATGCCCTGATGCAAAAGATGAATGCACATGTATTTCACATAACCACTATGGTAATGTTATCTAGGTATCTTACTTCCAGCTAAACTTCACAGAACTATAGTAATGTGGTGATTATAAAATTGGATTTATGTCCCTCAGTACCACCAAAGTGCTGTAAGTCTGTTCAGTCTGGCATCCTAAAGCAGTTTGTGGAACGTGAACTACTTTGTTAAAACAATGTTTACAACATCACTTAATGCTTTCAACACGTCAAATCCATCTCCTTGAAAAAGTAGGGGAAGCATTTATAATATGTACTGCTTTTTGTAAAAGAAAATTCCACTGTCTAGTCATTGCTATGACTTCCTTATCTGCAGTGTTCATCAGAGGACAGTGCAATTCTCCCCACCTCAGAACTGATGCACAGTTGTACAACTTGGGTGTTCAAATTAGGTCGCATTGATTGTGTCTTTGACTTCTGCATTAAAAATTACCTTGAGTGGTTTTAGCATAGTGACCCAGGAAGGCTTAAATTTAAAATGAATGACCAGCGCTTCAGCTTTAGTCCCTGTCATATTAGGAATTATACTGAAAAAGCTCTAACAGCCTCCCTGTGTGCAGGGAAAATCTGATGACACCTTGTCAAAATCCTCACTTTATTTTTGCTAGTTTTACATTAAGATGCTGTCTGCTGGAAACAAGTTTAACCATAGCTGGAGTTAAAGCCAAGGTATATTTCAGAAACCCCAAGCAAGAGTCCAGGGCTGTCATAATTACAGAAATCTGAGCTCTTCTGCCTCTGCCCAGCTTGGGCAGGGGACAAGTTCCAGACCCTACTGATTACCGGGGCTGGTAAGACAAACTTTGAACTACAACACAGTCTGCATCAGTCTGCATGGGCCGTTGCAGTCAGAGCAGCTTCAGTGTCACAGACTGACTTAGTAACAACAGCATGTGGCTGACAGTCACATCAGCCAGCCTGCAGAGATCATGTGTTTCCTGGGTGAATTCCGAATACTGTTCTACAGTGCACAGTCTGAGCCACGTGTGGTCAGGGAGACCCAGCCTGCAACTTAACCTGGCTCCCTGGAAGGCATTGGGGATGCAGTTAATGTAAGGGTTGAGAAGGAGATGCCCCTTAATGAATTCTCCTTTTAATGTTAATAGTCACAGGTTTACTTTTCTGGTGAAGTCTAACCACACTCTCTCTTCTCAGTCAAAACTTAATATTTAATATAAATTATATACCACTGTGATGGTTTTAGTCTAGGCCTTCCTTGGTGACCAGTTTGTAACCAAGGAAGGAGCCAAGTACCCAGTATTCCACACAATTTTTACGTAAACCAGAGTATAAATAAGTCGGAGATTAGAGACCTCGCTCTCTTCTCTTCCGGCGAGGTCTAGGAACAGTGGGTCCCTGCGTTGGTCTCGCTTATCTAA
>NW_020955595.1:0-3689 GCF_003031625.1 Empidonax traillii | reverse complement strand
GGTGGTGGCAAAAAGGTCACTATCTCATTTGTCTCTTAATCATCTTTTTGTCTTCAGCTGTACTCTTGATAGGTCAGTGCATTAAATATATTGATATATTTTTAGGATTTCTTCAGCATTCCTAAATGTGCAGGAGCTCAAGGAAAATTGCACCTCTGTCTTCCACATAACGTACCGATTTACTCATGACTGCAGCTAGAGAGAAGCACTAGTGTCTGCAAGAGGAAGAGAGCAGTGAAAGTTCCACTTCCAAGTCTTTGGGTGAAAAAAGAGACCACAGTTTTTTATCAAATTCCTGAAAAGGAGAATCATATAATCATCAAGGTTGGAAAAGACCCCCAAGGTCATTGAGTTCAACCCCTGACTGAACACCACTATGCCAACTAAACCACAGCATTAAGTGCCATGACCAGTCATTTCTTGAACTCTTCCAGGAATGGTGACTCCAACACCTCCCTGGGCAGCCTGTTCCAATGCTTAATCACCCTTTCAGAGAAAAAAAATTCTTTCTGATATCCAGCCTGAATCTCCCCTGGCACAGCTTGAGGTCATATCTTCTTGTTCTGTTGCTAATTAGTAGCTCGGGAGAAGAGACCAACACCCATCTCGCCACAACCTCCTTTCAGGTAGTTGTAGAGAGCAATAAGGTCTACCCCGAGCCTCCTTTTCTCCTAAACAATCACAGGTCCCTCAGCCACTCTTCGTATGACTTGTGCTCCAGACCCTTCCTCAGCTCTGTTGCCCTTCTCTGGACTCACTCCAGCACCTCGATGACTCTCACTGTGAGGGGCTCAAAGCTGAACGCAGCAGTCATGGAACAGCCTCGCTAGTGCCGAGTACAGGACAATCACCTCCTTCCCTAGTCCTGCTGGCCCCACTATTTCTGATGCAGGACACCTGGGCACACTGCCAGATGGTGTTCAGCCGACTGTCAATTAGCACCCCTAGGTTCTTTGCTGGGTAGCTTTCCAGAAACTTCTCTGAAAGCCTGTAGCTTGAGAAAGCCTATAGTTGTTGGATCAGTGTCTCCTGAGGATGACAGCAAGAGAGGAAGAGTTCCACTGCATCAAGCAGAGGACAAAACTGTTGGTAGCATCAGATGGGAAGTGCTGTTAAAAATTAAACCTGTTCTGAGTAATTCCCTCAGTTAAACTTTATGCCCTGATGCAAAAGATGAATGCACATGTATTTCACATAACCACTATGGTAATGTTATCTAGGTATCTTACTTCCAGCTAAACTTCACAGAACTATAGTAATGTGGTGATTTTAAAATTGGATTTATGTCCCTCAGTACCACCAAAGTGCTGTAAGTCTGTTCAGTCTGGCATCCTAAAGCAGTTTGTGGAACGTGAACTACTTTGTTAAAACAATGTTTACAACATCACTTAATGCTTTCAACACGTCAACTCCATCTCCTTGAAAAAGTAGGGGAAGCATTTATAATATGTACTGCTTTTTGTAAAAGAAAATTCCACTGTCTAGTCATTGCTATGACTTCTTTATTATGACCTTATCTGCAGTGTTCATCAGAGGACAGTGCAATTCTCCCCACCTCAGAACTGATGCACAGTTGTACAACTTGGGTGTTCAAATTAGGTCGCATTGATTGTGTCTTTGACTTCTGCATTAAAAATTACCTTGAGTGGTTTTAGCATAGTGACCCAGGAAGGTTTAAATTTAAAATGAATGACCAGCGCTTCAGCTTTAGTCCCTGTCATATTAGGAATTATACTGAAAAAGCTCTAACAGCCTCCCTGTGTGCAGGGAAAATCTGATGACACCTTGTCAAAATCCTCACTTTATTTTTGCTAGTTTTACATTAAGATGCTGTCTGCTGGAAACAAGTTTAACCATAGCTGGAGTTAAAGCCAAGGTATATTTCAGAAACCCCAAGCAAGAGTCCAGGGCTGTCATAATTACAGAAATCTGAGCTCTTCTGCCTCTGCCCAGCATGGGCAGGGGACAAGTTCCATACCCTACTGATTACCGGGGCTGGTAAGACAAACTTTGAACTACAACACAGTCTGCATCAGTCTGCATGGGCCGTTGCAGTCAGAGCAGCTTCAGTGTCACAGACTGACTTAGTAACAGCATGTGGCTGACAGTCACATCAGCCAGCCTGCAGAGATCATGTGTTTCCTGGGTGAATTCCGAATGCCGTTCTACAGTGCACAGTCTGAGCCATGTGTGGTTAGGGAGACCCAGCCTGCAACTTAACCTGGCTCCCTGGAAGGCATTGGGGACGCAGTTAATGTAAGGGTTGAGAAGGAGATGCCCCTTAATGAATTCTCCTTTTAATGTTAATAGTCACAGGTTTACTTTTCTGGTGAAGTCTAACCACACTCTCTCTTCTCAGTCAAAACTTAATATTTAATATAAATTATATACCACATATTTATGTAAACCTATTGAATAAACTAGGCAGTGGCATCCAGTTGTCCTTTAACTGCTCCTTAGATTTGTGCAGCTCCTTTGAAATATTTGTATTGTTGTTTCAAGAATTAGTAAAACAAATTCTTTATATATATGAAGAATATGCTCATATGTTTGGATGTTTTGAGCTTGAGTTGAGATTGCTTTTTGGTGGCTCTTGCGTCATTAAGGAATTCCCAGCCAAAAAATCGGCTTTGTATCCATTTCTTCCCTCCCTTCAAAAGAGTGGATAACCTGTCTCTTTCTTCTCTTTATGATGGGCTGTGATGGTTTTAGTCTAGGCCTTCCTTGGTGACCAGTTTGTAACCAAGGAAGGAGCCAAGTACCCAGTATTCCACACAATTTTTACGTAAACCAGAGTATAAATAAGTCGGAAATTAGAGACCGCTCTCTCTTCTCTTCCGGCGAGGTCTGGGAACAGTGGGTCCCTGCGTTGGTCTCGCTTATCTAAGGCTGAGGCCTGCAGAGTCCGCTGTCCTACCACGTGGGAGTTTGGAGAGTGCTGGCTGTGACTGCCGATCCTGCTGTTCTAAGGGACGTGGTGAGATCTGTTTTGTTAGTTATTAGTATAGTTTGATCTAGTATACCTGTTCGGTGTCCCTTTTGTTCCCTTTTGTCCCCTTTTTCCCTTTCCCTATCCCTGCGGGGGGTGGACCCCCTTTTTCTGTGTATATAACATCTTAACTGTATATAACTGTAATTTGCGTAAATATAGATATATTTTTATATAAACAGCTTGATTGTGGGTTCTTTAATTTTTATAGTTTCTTTCTCCTTTAACCTAAGGGAAGAAAGAAGGGGAGAAGGGGGCTACTGTCCTAGCTTTCGGGCATTTGGCAGGGAGCCAAGTCCAAACCGTCACATGGGCTTATCCGGAGAGAGAATCTCAAAAGACGATGGGAAACACCATACAACACCTCTGCTTTATGTTATCAATTGGCATCCACTTAATAGGAAATGACATATCAGGACAGAAAAAAGAATATTTAATGAAGAACTGTATAGCCACTCTCAGAATCATAGAATGTTTTGGGTTGGAAGGGGCCTTAAAAGACGATCTAGTCCAACCCTCTCTCAACAACCAGAGATATCTTCAATTAGAACAGGTTTCTCACAGTCCCATCCAACCTGACCTTGAATGTTCCCAGGGATGGGGCATCCATATCTCTCTGGGCAACCTGTCTCAGTGTTGATGACGCTCATTGTGAAAAAATTTTTCCTTATATCAAGGACAATCCTTCTTATATCTAGCC
>NW_020955594.1:994713-1000406 GCF_003031625.1 Empidonax traillii | reverse complement strand
TGAAAATGTTGATGGAAATATGAGAGGAACTGCTTCAGTTTTGTTAACAAGGAAACTGAGTAACTGCTTCCTCCATATGCTGTGGTGTCTGGCTTGTTTGGTTTTTTTTTCCCATCAAAGTTTGAAAAAAATATATCATGTGAATAGTTTTTTTGGAACACTTGTCTGAATCTGGTTTGGTTTTTTTTTTTTTTTTTTTGTCCAGCATCCCTGGATATCTGCTTGGCAAATATGGCAAGGCTAAATTAAACTTCTTGAGTTTTTTCTTTTTCATCCTCTGGCAGAAGTACTCCCTAGGTGTCTGCCCATAAAATATCATGAAATGCCTGAATAGCAAGTCAGAAAACTCTTTGAATGCAGGACTACATGGCTTCTAAGATCAGGTGTAACTTTCTTTGATATGGCATAATTGTAAGCCAAGTACCTAGCAGTGAGGTGGAAAATTAACTTACTTTGAATTACAGTATTCTGCCATTAAAATAACAAAGATCTGCTTCTGAAATTGTTCCTGGAATAAAAACAAATCTATTTATTTCCCTCTAAGTAAGTAATAGTGAGTAGTAAATGAAAATTTTATTGGTAAAATTTGCTTAAAACCACATTTATTTTTTTTACCTCTAGATTTATACTGAACATGTTATGCAAATTAATGGCTTCTTCCTTGCAGATACAGAGTTTACAGATGTAAAGGCATAGATGTAAATATCTAAAATGTGTATTTTAAAATGGTTTTACAATCTAAATAGATATGCATGTTTCATTTATATGTATAACATTTATGTGTATGGGATGTATGCATATATATGTTTTATATAGGGGCATATTAACAAAACCCCCTAATACATACATTTTGCTAATGTGCAGAGTTGGTCAAGTTCTTTTAGGTGCAGGATACCTGCAGGAAGAGTAGGGCTGTGAAGATGAAAGCTTGTCACACCTGTTTGCTAGAATCTTAAACTTGGTTAAATGAAAGGGGGAGTGTCAAGGGAGTGAGGAGGCTTCTGTCATGGTATTTCCAGATTACACAAGATCTAACTGTAGTCAAGTACTGCTCTATGCATGTTCCTGGTTTTTTTTTCATTTTTAAAGTCTTGTTTAACACTTTCTTTATGCCTGGATTTTAGTTTGAGAGCTTGCACTCTCCGGCATGTCTAAAGATCCTAAAACATGAGTGTGTAGGTTTCCAGGTCCACCTCTGAAAACCTAATGGTAAAAGATGCAACTGGGTAAGAGCACTGATGTCAAAACAAATACACAGAATTTTGTGAAAATGCCTCTGCAGCATTGGATGATGGATAGAGTTGTATTGGAGGTTTATAAATAGTGTTAGATAGTGTGTATGGATAGTATGTCAGCTACATTCAAATGTAGCTAGTGTAATGCTGGGCTCTGTGAATAAACACTTGTTTTCTATCCAGCTATCTTTATTAGCTGTTAGTCTTTTAAGGATACACTGTGTAGCAGTGTCTTAAATATTTAGATTCTGAGTTATGTGATATTTTATTGAAGACATCATAATAAATTCTTAGTACTTATGTACTGTCATAGGCTACTGCAGCTCCTTGATTTATTCTTCTGCTTGTCCTGCCTGGATCATCTTTCAAATATTTTTCTTGGATGCAACCACTTTTTGTCATCCTTCTTTTTGTGCAAAAGGGACTTTCTTAACCAACCTTCTTAATTCCAGTCAACTTTTCCCTAATTCAAAATGTGTATTAAAAAAAAAAAATCAAACTTATCATCAATTTTAATAGAAGTGTTAAATCATAACAAATATAGAGTGATTCCTGGGATACTGCTCTTTGCTACAGATCTGAAACTTGTTCTTTCTTCTTAGTATCTGTCACAGTTTTATAAGAGCATTGTCCAGACACGAACATGTCTTTTGTAGTGGTATGGTTTTGGTTTCTTTTTCATTCTGGAATCATAAGAAATATCATTTTTCTTTTATTTTTAAAGTTTAAGTGCTGTAACCTATTTTAATTTTCAGTATTTTACGTTTCTCTACTAGAGAAGACATCTTATTGTACAGAATATAGTAGTTCAAGATCAGGTATCAGCAATTAAGCAGTCACAGCACATGAGATTCCTAATGTATCTTGTTCTCATGGTCTCTTTTTTTCCCTCTTTCATTCTTGCTCTACCTTCCCTTCTTTGAAAGTCCCTAAAGCACATTAGGATATGCTAGAAACATATTGTGCTATACAGGTGTTCTCCCATCTGTTCCTCAAATAGATCAATAGCTAGGTAACCTTCAAATCAGAAGATTCCCGGGATTTTATAGTAAGTCCAAAAACAACTTTAGCATGCATCTCGTCACTTATGCGCTTGGAGTAATGAAGGTCACAGAAGAAAGATCTGCAAAATTATATTGAAGAGGACTTAATTTTTAAGGGTTTAATCTGAGGCTCACTGTTAATCATTGCAGCCCATTAATGACAGCATTCTCAGTGTATAGCCACATGCTTTCAAAATCTGGAGGTATCCTGGGCGTTGGAAGGGCCCTATCGATCTTCTGCAAAGGCTGAGTAATCAGTGTTGTGTCTTACTGTCTGTGGTAGAGGGAGGGATTAATGCAGATCACCTGTCTGATGGTTCAGGAGTCCCCTTTGGGGAGGAAGGAAAAGCAGCTGAGGCCTGAGTTATCTCTGGTCTCTTGGTGGGACTGAGGAGGTAAAAGAAATGTTGTGGGAGGGAAACGTGGAAATGTCAAGTGGTGCTTCTGCATTTTGGTTCAAGCTTCTCTTTTACCACATTCCTACCTTTGCATCCATGGGCTCCTTTGTAACGGGCAGGGAGATCAGAGCAACTAGCTTTGAGGGATGTATTTGTGTTGGATGTGATGACTGTTGAATGGTAACTATTAAAATAATTAAAGACTTCCAAGGGGAACTCTGTCAGGATACTCTTTGTATTGTTTATGCCCAGCTGCTTAGGAGAGCATAGGCAAGACAGAACCAGACTAGTCAATGTACAATGATAATACTGAAAGACAGTGGGCAGAAACTGCAGTGTGAAAAATAGTAGTTAAGCATAGATTTTCTCATTCATCTGTGAGGTCCAATATTGTAGTAGGCTTTTATACCTACATCTATACAAGACCCTGAGCAAATACAGTTTTGTTGCATCTGTTCTTTGTGAGCAACTGGGTGACCTCCAGACAGCCTTTTGAACTTAAAACAATCTATATGTATTAAAAGAAGTGTAGGCAAGCTTTAAAAACTACTGCGCTGCCTTATGTTTTAATTAATCTAAGATTTTTTTAGGGCTTATCTCTGTTTGTCCTGGTACTATCCCCAGTAATCTTGTTCTGTGTCATTGTACTTTTTTAACTATTAAAAAGCTAATCCTTCGTTTATCACAAAATTATTTTTTTTACTGGCACTGGGAGCTGAGGCACAGTTTATTCAATGTAGGAACAAACTTCTTAACAAACCTACCCATATTTTACCATGTAAGAGAAACTGTAGCTGACAAAATGTAATTTCATCTCTTTTAGCCTGCAGACTAAACTGGCTATGTACCTACTTCCACATGCATAACCCATTTGCATTCATGTTTTATTTTTTTCATAGAATCCCATGTGGGGAGGTGTTTATTGTCTGATGGTCTCTGAAATATACTCTATTTGCAGAAATGCGAACTCTGAAATTGGTATTCTAGAACTGCAACAACATAAGACTTCAATATTTGCTGGCAGGTTTCAGTTAATAGGAGTGGGAAAATTGGACTTTCATTCTTGGTCATGTTCAGTAAACTTAGTTTAAACCTAACTTATTGTTATTGCATAGCAACTGCTGTGTTTCTCTTACATATCTTAACAAACTATTAGATGCTTGAATATGATCATTTGGGTTTTTTAAGATGATAGTAAAGTGCTGCATATGATTCCTTACTGTAAAGACAGCCTACTTTTTTCACTGGACTCCAGTCTGAACTGAAACAGGGTGGTCTCTCACTAATTCTCACCTAGTGGTAACCATTTAAAATTCTTTGCCCTTGAGGTGTTTGTTATTTAATCTTGAAAGCAGCTTGCAGCAGATGACCTCAGTCATAGTTATATCATCTTCTGTACTCAGAATATTTAGATCTGTATTGAGTATTTTAGTAATACCAGTTGGTTTGGATAGCTTTTGCTGTTAAATGAAAATTAATGGTGGTAGACAGACAGAAACTTTCAGGCAGTATTCCAGCTGACCTATCTGCCATTTCTCCCATAGCTCCATTTATGGGGAAGATGAATTCCATCCTGTTCTCAGGCATGCATCCTGCTCCAGTGGGTGCTCAGCCAGTGTTGTATCTGTGGGTGCTCCAGCATGGAGCTGACCATGTCTTGCAGAAGGCATGGGGATAGATGCAGGTGGCAGCAAAGAAGCAGCACACTGCAGCTTTGGGCTTTCTGAATTTCCCAAGCTACAGCAGAATTGGCTGCTGAAGAAGAAGCAGTCACTTCAGAGGTTGATGATTCTTTACAGCTGAAGGATGTCCCTTTACACAACTCTGGAGGAACATGTGACGTGAACAGACTTTTAGATAACCAAACTCAAAAGCACTGTGTGCTGTTATTTTATATCTTTATTTTCAGCAAGCGCCCACATAGTTTCTCTGTCAGATCAAGGACTGAGGCTCTGCGCACATCTGGAATCTCATCTAATTTGGTTTTCAGTGTACCCCTTAGCTGTGAGCTCAACTTTTTCCATAAGGTGACCAGACATTGAGTGTAGAAAGGTTGTCTCCTTTCTGTTTCACAGTAAAATGAAAAACCTATTTCAAAACAAATCTGTCTCATTTGCTAATTCAATTTATTTGTCTCAAGCTGCATGAGCATTTACCTAATTATGGGCTCTTTATTTCTGGCCAGGGAACATGGAATCCTGTATTTCTAAAGAATCTGCACTTAAAGTGCTGGTTGTGAAGGTGCAAGTAGGCTTGGCTGGTGGTTGTCCCTGTAGTCTGCAGAGGGAGTATGTTCTGGGTGGAGCATTTAGACAGCACACATTTCCTCTCCTTAATTTGTTTCTGAAGAGATATTTTTAGCTTTTAAAAAACCTTAAATGTTAAGAAACTTGAAAATGATATGTTAAAAAATTGAAAATAATTTTATTTTCTAACTTGCATTTCAGATTCTGTTTTGGGAATTCTTGAAGTGTCAAGGCTATTTCTCTGTGCACTGTAAACAACTACTCTCTAAAGAAATTATCCTAAGTTTCTAAGTCTTCTAATTACAACACTAAGAAGATTATTGTTATTTCTTCCCCTTCCACTGTTTTTAAAGGAGGAGAGAGCCAATGCATAAAGAAGTAATGCCAGTGTGTAGCTGAACTGGTAGCAAGAGAGAACAGGTTTGATGTTGTCTTTGGGGTTTTTTGGACAGATGAGGGATTTGTAGGTATATTTTAACAGCATTTTAGGGAGGATGATTTTAAAAACCAAACAACTCCAAAAAAACCCACAACCTATCTCCCCAACAAAAAAGGCAGCTCTTTTTTGTTGCTTTAGCTTCTTCTTTCTCTTTAGAGAACATCCTGGCCAACATTTTGTTCTAATTGAGTGTGACTTGACAAGAGAGTGTAGTTGTCTTGTGGTGTGTGCCTGTGTGCATGAGGTACAGTATTCTTATGGGGAGCTCTGGATTCCAGATAAGACCCCTGTAAATGCCCATCTTCAGTGAAGGCAAACATTTATTATCTGTT
>NW_020955594.1:974304-993971 GCF_003031625.1 Empidonax traillii | reverse complement strand
TAGAGAACATCCTGGCCAACATTTTGTTCTAATTGAGTGTGACTTGACAAGAGAGTGTAGTTGTCTTGTGGTGTGTGCCTGTGTGCATGAGGTACAGTATTCTTATGGGGAGCTCTGGATTCCAGATAAGACCCCTGTAAATGCCCATCTTCAGTGAAGGCAAACATTTATTATCTGTTAGTTTAGACAAAAGTGTAGCTGACGGAGAACTTAATCTTTAAAGTTATGTTGATTTGGCACATCTTCTGGTAGGCTTCAGGTTAGCACCTATAGTATGTGAACTTCTTGAGCCCTTAAGTTGATGAAGATGTCACCAAGATCACAGTGGGCTTGTACTTCATCTTGCAGATATGAAAGAAATAATTTTATTTCCCTCAGTCCATCCCTACAGTTGCAAGCAGTAGCTTAATAGCTGCTAAAGTATCGCTTTCCTCTAAATAGACCACAATCTGCAGGCAAGCTTTGTAATTTCCTCAGGGATGTCTAATGACTGTAAAGGCACTGATTCTTTAAATTATAAAATAACTGAAAATGTTGTATTCCCTGCATCTTACCATGTGTTCTGCATTAATCAAGTGCTTTGTGAATAATCTGTTCCTTCATTTTGGACAGAGACAAGTTGAAAATTGAGCTGTTTACATCCTTGTACGTACAATAATAGTAGTACGATTTCTCAGAGTAAATGGCAAACTTAATAATAAAACTGTATCACAACATCTAATCAACTTTGGCATTGTGTTAATGTTGCCAGAACTAAGATTAGTACCAGAACTTGTCAGCTTTAGCTCAGTTTCCATTTGTGGTAAAAGCTTAACTATAGGTGAGCTGTCTCCTTCACAATGACAATCCCTCCCACAGTGTCTACCCACAAAGCTGGGAGCGCTCCTTGTGCTGCTGGAGCGGTGGGCGGGAGTGTAGGGATGGATTCCTCTCTGCATGTTGGGCATGAGGCTGCATACCCTGCTGTAGCCACAGTTCTGTGATCCTTCATCTGTCTGATTTAAGAGCAATGTTTCCCAAAGGTTTAAAGAGCTGGAATGTTACATTTTAAATTTACTGTCTTATATGAATGCATAAGTTATGGTGCTTCATGTCTGTTTTTCACCTCAAACTTTGAGTGGCTGTTATATTAGACTAAATGCTTAGTTGTTACCTTTATTCCCAAATAAGTGTAAATGTGAGGTCTGTTTATTTCTTCATCTCCTTTATTTTATTGAGTCATATAGTGTAAATCACTTTGTCTTGACACCTGGATTAAATGTCCTTTGACTAAAGTCTTCTGGCCTCACTCACTGCAGTTTCACAGCTTCAAACCTAAGGAAGGGCTGCAAATAATCTGTTTCTTCCCTTGTGTGATGCTTGTAGAAGCTGGGCTGGGGAGACAAGTCACCAGAAAAATACCTGGTTTTGGCTAAGGCTAGCTCTGCCTGCTAGCTCAACTCTGTGAACAGGCTGGTGGGGGGGAACACTGTTAGTTATGTAGATACAATAGGAAGGCAAGTGGACCCCAAAATGCTGTCCTGATGTCAACTTAATCAAATGCTTAACCTTTTGCTTTAACTGTAGATTGCAGATTATAAATGCAACAGTAAAATCATTCATACAGTATTATTCGTGAAGCTGACTGTAGTCATCTTGCTCTGTACACAGATGGGCTTGGGCCACGAGGAAGGATTTGGTGCCCCGTGCTTAAAATGCAAGGAAAAGTGTGAAGGATTTGAGCTTCATTACTGGAGGTAAGTGACACCAGATGTATCCTATACTGTGACTCAGCATTGTAGACTTTAGTACATGTATGCAAATGTCTAAGTAACTGCTTTTGTTCTCTCTTTTGATTAAACTTTTTGATTAAACTATTAATTAAACTATTATTTTGATTAAACTACTCAGATGCTTTTAAAAAGCTGACAAGGTTCAGGGCCAAAGCTCTCAGAATGCATTATAACAGAGTGTTTAAGTATCTAATCACTTATGAATATTTTATCTGCACTGGAAAAAAAAATGGTAGTATTTCTACTGAAGCATTTGCTTTAGCTGACTAAACAGTTGAATTAGGTTTGTAAAAACATGGCCATCCTTACCATAAATGCATTCTCAACTCCTGACCAAATAGATAAGGTAAAATTATTTTGAAAATACAATGTAACTTTGTATAGAGCTTCAAATGACTTTGAAGGGGGAAGAGGTGTCACAATTCAAGTAAGTTGGACAGTACTCAGCCTTGAATAATGCACTGTTACTATACCAATGAGTTGATGATAGCAGGAAATAGTCTGTGCTGTGGTTTATGCCATTACTTGGGCAGAAACTTTGTATTACATTAAGATCTTTCTTGTTTTATTGGAACAACATCTATATATGTATATTAATGCATATATACGTAGCTGACCCAGGTCACTCACTGTACTGGCTATGCTTTAAGATGTAGATTAGTGATTCTGATTTTTAAAAAAATCCTTCTGAAAGGGAAACACCTGAAAAGGTCATAAAACCCAGTAATTGTTAGTAGCACTAGCACATGCTAACAGTAAAAATTATTAAATTTTTGTAATTACATTTTGTACATATTATTAACATTTTGTCAGTGTTATTTAGCTACAGTCATAACTGTATCTGCAGCAGAGTTTTATTTTGTGGGGTTCTTTGAAGGTAGGCTTTGTATCCCAATCATAGTGGCATCAGGTGCTGATAAGGCCTAGGAGATTTTATGTCTTTGCCCAAGTATTTGACTGCAGATGAGACCATTTAGAAAATAACCAGGCAATCAAAAACAAAACACAGCAAAAGCTTGCTATAAGTTGATAAGAACATAACTTGTTGATTATGTATCTGTAATATGTAGCTATAGAAATAGCTTATAAATAATGATATAGAGCAAGAAGTGGTAGTGCGCTAATAAGTAAATGTGATCATCTAAAGATAAGACACGATTAATTTATGGAATACCTTTTCAATATGCACTGAGTCACTGCAAGAACTAGTGTAGAAGTACAAGTAAAATAAAAGGGAACACACTTAATGTGCGTAGGTAATGCAAAAAAAGAGAATTAAAAATGCAGGAGTAAATAGTGTTTATCCATGGTTAGATGAGAAATTTTATTGCTTTCTAGTCACCATGATAGATGGGAAAATTACAAGTGGGGGAGGAGAAAGATTAGTTCAGTGAAATTTCCCCCCCCCCTTTTTTTCTTTTGCTTAACTCTCAATGTTAGACTTTGTAATTGCTAACTTATTTTTTTAAAGGGAAGAATTTTTGGTGTAAAAAGAAATAAGATAGCTTAAGTGATTTAATCACCTAATAGTATGATTGCCAAGTTAGAAAGTGTCTGCTTCTCTTTATATGTGTTTCACTACCTTCCTGTGGTTAGGCCTTATTGTGCTAGGTCCTGAATTCATAGCTCATCAGAACACTGCCTCTCCTAGGAAGCAAGACTGTGTAGACAGCAGTGGACTAAAGAGCAAGTAAGGAAGAAGATGTAAAAACAGTGACAATTTAGATAAGATTTAATTTAGAAATTGAATCTATATGGGATAGACTAGATAAAATAAGGTAGGTGGAAGCATTCTGAGAAGCTTTATCTATGAGTCAGAAAAATGTGGCACATAACTCTGAAACAGTTGATAAGTTAGCAATTGGGACAATTCAAGAATGGGTTAGAAAACAGCTGTTTCTCCAACAGAGCCGCTACTGGAGACGGAATGTCTTAATTCAGTTTTATGTAATCAGTTTTTAAAGGAAAAGATATTAATATGCTTTGCATGATGCAGGTATTTTGGGAGTCCACCACTTGAAACAGAAAGATCCTTTTCACTTAGTCATTAGCCTTAAAATTTGAAACTCTGAAGTAGAAACAAACTGTAGCACAAGTAAACAGAATATTGTCTTTATAGCATGAATGATCAAAATCAGTTCAAGTTTAATCACTAATTTTACTGTTACTCATCTGTAAAACACAAGTGTTGAATTAAGAATTGTAGTTAGAGAAACTGTCACTCATTGGGGGAATAACGGGGTGGAGATTGAGGCCAGCCAGCAGCCAAGCACCCACACAGCTGCTCGCTCCCTGTCCTGCACATCACAGTGTGGGGCCAAGAAGCAAGAACAAAAATAAGAACTCATATGTTGAAATCACATTAGTTTAATAGGTGAAACGGGGGGTGAGCAAGGTAATCACCAGCCACCACCTACCAGCAGACTGATGTCCAGCCAGTCTCCATGCAGTGTCTACTTTCAGACTCAGAAACCCTGCCTTCTTGACCCTTTACCTCTGTCATCCTGCTGATCATGACATATAGTATTCAGCATTTCTCTGGCCAGTTTGAATCAGCTGTGCCCCTTCCCAGCATCTTCACTTGCTGAGGTAGGGGTAGAGTCAAAAAACGAGGGAGCCTTGACTTTGTGCCAGAAGTGCTCAACAATAGTAAGTGCTATCTGGGCTCTTTTATCTACAAACCCAAAGCACAGCACTCTGCGGGCATTAGGAAGACAGTGATCTCCCTAGGAGGCTGACGCAGCACGGTGAGTGAGGCAGCAGCGGCTGCGGGCGGTGTAAGGCTGACACTGCCCTCTCCTGGAGGGAGCCAGGGAGCTTCAGCGCATCACACAGCCCTTGGCCTGATACATGGAAATGGTGTTCTTCAAAGAGCTAACAAGTGATTTCTTTCCGTATTTCTGTATGAAAGAGTCTCAGCTCTTCCTCTGGGGGGTGAGATTGGAAAGAGCACCAAAAAGATCTAAGTTTACCTGTCTGGTGGCAGAGTTTTACAGAGTTGCTACGCCCTTCTTTATATTGGAAGTGTTTGGAAAATATCTCTTCTAGGGTGGCAAGTGCTATGTAACAGTTTGTGCTGTAAATTTTGAGACACTATTGTGTGAAGGTTTTATAGGTGCAGAACTGTAAATTGAGGCTAGTATAAACATGGTGGTAAACAAAGCCTTTAGTAAATTTTTTTCCTGAATTTTGAAATTCTGACAGCCTCAGTGTTGTGAGCTGAATACAACATGAAAAAGACAGGGTCTACAATGTAACTGAGTGATTAAAAATTACCTGCTTTATCTTAGTGAACTCATAGCTTTTGCTTTCAAAATTGTCCTCAGAATCATGCTTCTGTCCAAGTGTAGAGGCAGCATCAAGGAAGGGTTTTCTTAATTCTGGTTTTAGACTCAGTTCAGACTGCAAAGCAGCCTCCACACACATGCAGCAGGGCAGACTGGATGCAAGACTGCTACTCGGTTACATGTTGCTCTTTGGGAACCTATTTCCCACTAGAGGGAAGTATGGGGCAGGAGTTATAAGTTGTTAAAAGTGGGAGAGAACGTTCTGATTTATCTTGGTCGTGTATATATCAGACAGTGATGATAGTCTCTGCTGTGGCTTGCCAAGACAGGAAAAAGCTTCTGGGGACAAGGATCTTAAGCTTCGGAATGACCTTTTTCAGCATCTGACTTCTCTGCACAGATAAAATCCCTGGAAGGCGGGAAGAGTTTTAGGTTGACTTTAAGATTCTCTGATACTACCACTGACAGGCAAGTATGAGATGCAGTTCAAAGCATTTGCAATTACTATAGCTGCATTGATAGCAAGGAAACATAACAGAAGGAATCATAGAATTATAGACTTGATGCCTGCAGATGACATCAGATCATGAGATGAGGACAGATACCTCCCAGCAGGTTCACTGGCAACACGAAGCTGGAGGAGTGGATGATAACCAGAGTTCTGTGCAGCCCTTCAAAAGCACCTTGACATGTTGGAGGAATGGGCACAGAAGAACTGTCTGAAATTCAACAAAGACGAATGCAGGGTCCTGTACCTGGGGAAGAATAACTTCAGGTGCCTATACAGGCTGGGGACCGACCTGGTGGAAAGCAGCTGTGCAGAGAAGGACCTGTGGGTCCTGGTGGACAGCAAGCTGTCCATGAGCCAGCGGTGTGCCCTGGTGACCAAGAAGGCCAAAGGGTATCCTGGGGTGCATTAGGAAGAGCGTGACCAGCAGGTTGAGGGAGGTGATCCTGTCCCTCTGCTCAGGAGGGACACATCAGGAGGCCACATCAGGAGTGCTGTATCCAGCTCTGAGTTCCTCAGTACAGAAGACATGGAGCTTGTGAAGCAGGTCCTGTGGAGGGCAACAAATATGATTAAAAGGACTGGAGCTCTTATAAGGAAAGGCTGGGGGAGCTGGGACTGTTTACCCTCAAGAAGAGACAACTGAGAGGGGACCTCATCAATGTCTATAAGTATATGAAAGGAGGAGTGTCAAGAGGATGGAGCCAGGCTCTTCTCAGTGGTGCAAAGCAATAGGACAAGAGACAGTGGGCAGAAACTGATGCACAGGAAGTTCCACCTGAATATGAGGAAGAACATCTTTACTGTGCAGGTGACCATGCACTGGAATAGATTGCCCAGAGAGGCTGTGGAGTCTCCCACACGGGATATATTCAAGAACTGCCTGGATGCAATCCTGTGCCATGTGCTCTGCAATGGCCCTGCTTGAGCAGGAAGGTTGGACCAGATGACTCACTGTGGTCCCTTCCAACCATACCCATTCTGTGATAGGAAGAGGTTACTCTTTCTGTGTGTAGGGCACAAGCTTCAGGACTTGCCAGGTATTTGTTGAGGGTTTCTCTGTGCTTGCATCTGCTACCTCCTGTCACTAGGAGCTAGCATAGGAAGGATCATGGTCAGAATGATTTTTTCCTCTCCATGCACCAAAACATAGGAAAGCAGGAGGATGGTTGACATCTGGTTCTGGAGAAGGGACTGGAAGTCTTGGATCCTTGCTGTCAACAGACATCGGGGACACAGGAATCCACCACTTGAGGGAGAGGATGGAATCTGTATACCTTTCTTGCATCTCTCTACTGACTCAAGACCTGGGGGCAAGGCACTATCTACTAGATCTCTATTTTACAGATACGCAACTTTTAATTCCACAGATAAGGAGGAAACTTCACAATCTTGCATGTTTTGAATGGGAAGACCTTCCCAAATTGTTGGGATTTGTGTGGAGGAACATTTCTGCTATGAGGTCTGGAGAGCTGCGAAAGAGTCCCTAATATCTCTTTCAGTAGGGATCTTGCTGAATGCCCTCAGGTAGAGGGAAAATGTTTTCAACAGTACAGATGGAGAGAACAGGAAATTTTCACTGCCTGTTGTCGTGATAAGAGTCAAAGGAGATAAAGTTGCCTATACATACATGTGTGTTTATGTATGTTTATGTTTGTGTATATAACAGCAACTGGTTTTTTTTCTGGCACATTTGAGATGTTAACTTGTTAACGCCGAAGATGAAGTATCAATTATCAGACAGACTTGTGAAGTGTAAGTTTGAGATAATGGCATGGGGTCACTTCAGTGAGATAGTTGCATCCCAGTTGAAGAAATTACCAGTCTGTCTGTTCTAAAGAGAAGTAATTGGCCATATCCCTACTGCAGAGGGGACTGTGAGTGACAATGAGCAGGATTCTGATGTGGCAACCGAGTGGAAGAAGGTAGGACTGAATTGTAAACAGTACTATTCAGGAAGAGTAAATGTCAGCTACATGTGTGTAAATGTCAACTATGTGTCTTTTAATACTGCAAATTACTCCAGAGGAGGGAGTATTGGTCTGGGCAGGAGACCTTTCTGTGGCTGTTAGCAGTTTTATGGACGTATTCTTGTGACTGAGATCCAAGGGAGCCTTGCGTAGCACAGGAAATGGCAACAGCCTAGGGGATTTTCCTTTGACTTACTGAGATATGCTGACATCAGTTGTGACTTAGCATTCTCGACATTATTTCTAGATTGTCTTTTCCTGCATTTGGAGGTTTAATTGTCCACAAGTTCTAATGCGAAAGCCATTACACTTGTAATATTGTAACAGAGCCTGTGTAACAGCTTCCTCCAGACTCTATGTAGGCAAAGAGTCATTCCCTTAGCCTTGAAAGAGGAAGGAGATGGCATTGTACTGAGAGGTACACACTCAAATTCTTAATTTCGGTAGGTGCAGGGGTGGGGAAGATTAGTGAGTATCTTGTTATTTTCAGTGCAAGCACAGTAGTTCCATGCCAGTTTTCACACTGGGTCCTAGGAAGGACCTGAGTACAAATTGTATGCTTTCACTTCTTTGCAACTACCTGTTTAAGAGCAAAACAGAAAAAAAAATCTCTCACAGCTACTGAGATTACTGAAACATATTAAGCCTTTAAGGTGGGACAGAGAATGGTAAGAGCAATTATTGAGTCTGGGTGTTCATATAGTTGAAAAGAGAAACTGGATCTCTGAGCTGTTCTGCATTCTGAAAGAATGCTATTAGAAAAAGATATGCAATTTCATGACATAATGTGAGCAAAAAATAAGGTGCCCTTGTGGCTTCTCCAGCACATGTGAAAGTCTTGGGAAGAATTCCACCACAGCTTGTGAGGGGTGGTCTGGTCACTGCAGGCTGTCAACGTTGCTTCTTTGTAGTTGGATGCTTTACAGATAGGGAGAGCTGCACAGCCTGTCACATTGCAGTTGTGACTGCACAGGCAATAAAACAATATGAACTGTTCTTACTGAGGTTTGCCCTGCAAGCAGAGCAGTTCTGGACAGCATGATGATACTTTACTTGTGTGAGTCTGTGCAGGTTACCTGAGAATATCTTTTTTGTTCATCAGTGTTATTAGATCACATCCTGTCAAGAGGCAAGAATAAAACTGAGGCTTACTATCGTTAAAAGTTTTAAGTGGAAAAACTAAGCAAAATATCTGATAAGGTGTTGTTCAGATGGACTAACTGCTTTAATTCCATCTGCATGTGTGGTGTGAGGCACAAAGCTGCATGATGATCATGATGTAATAATCACTAAATTTTTGAAAAACAAGGTCTGATTCTGTCACCTTGTATTAGATCTCAAAGAAGATATGAGTTAGTAATAAGGTATAATCACGTGCATGCCTTAAAAGATGAGCAAAGTGAATATGAATTTCTTTATTAGTTTATTAAACAATCTCTAGGCATTAGTTATGTAAAGGGCTCATGTAGACTGATGCTGAAGATCTTGCAAAACTTCATTTCGAGTGCTTGAAATGCACAGTACAGCTCTTATGCTTAACGGGCTATGCTGGTTCATGTTTGAATGTTTTGGTAAGCTGGGAGATTACAAAGTACTTAGTGTTTAGTAGCTATTCAGGTCAGTATCAGCTTTGACATTCTGTGCATCTTTTCTGTTGTGGAAATTAAGGAAACTGTCAGACAGCCAATTATTGATCTCTTTAGGTATTTCTGTTGCAAAGTGAAGTCCTTTCTGCTTAACAACCTTATTTTTCATGTTATTAGAGTGGAGTGGTTCATTTTTATTGCAGTTAGCTGTTATTTTTGTTTGTAGTTGGATTTATAACTTGTTACCGTAATTTGTGGTTGCTGTATAACCATGACCAGGACAACATCCACCGCACACTGAACTAGTAGTACCCCACATCATAAACTGGTGTACATATGGAGGGCATATGTTTGGGGTTGGCTGTACATCACTTCATATGACCAGCTACACTCAGGTCATCCTTCTTCCTTCCTTTCTTATCCCCTCAGAGGCCTACTGTGGTCAGTGGCATGTTCTTGTCTTGTACCTGTGACATATGTTATCTTAAGGCACCTAACTTGCTTTTAAAGACTGTAGAACAAGGTTAGAGTTCAGTGGGTTTTGGTAAGCAGGATTGAAAAGCAATTTATACGTGGTAGTTAATGCTGGAAGGATAACTAATGGGGTAAAATATTGCTTATTCTTCTTTAAACTCCAGAGAACCAGAAGGTTGATCTGTTTTCTTAGTCTATTATAAGAACTTTTAGTTAACGTCCAGCTTCACTAGTTTCTGTATACTGTGGCTGACTGCTTTGAACTGAAGTTCTGGGGAAACCATTAATAAATAATAAACCAGCTTGTCTAATCCAAGGTTCTGTTCATTATATGTGAATTGTTTAATTATGCTTAAGGTAATAAATTACTTTCTCATATCCCTTAGCCAAAGCAGTTGAAATGTCTTGTATATAAAAGAATACCATTTATATCTAAGTAAGTAGATATGTTTCTACCTTTTAAGGCTGTTATCTGTAAAAATTCTCTCTACAGTGTGTGCCAGAGCACTTCTGACTTGATTCAGAGCTGTTTGAAAGGCTTTGTCCATATAAGCCTTAGACTTTCCTTTCATCTTCTCTCTAAATGCTGTGCTTTGAACAGAACTTGGTGTAGTTACACTGTATATATGGATATATGCCCTTTTTTTCCTTTCTAAGGAATACTTGTTTCCATGTGATAGCAACTCTGTGGTAGCCAAATATCATGCATACAGTCAAATGCATATGAACAAAATAGTACCAGTGCATGTAACCTGAGTGTATAAAGAGCAACTGAAAAACAAAAGCCCAAATGGTCAAGTGATTGCTGAGGGACTCGTGTAGATGAATGAAGTTACTTTAAAATAAATCTGATAGGTGGCTGATAAGGTACATGTATGTGTGTGATCAGTGTTGAGATGTAAGTGAAGGAATGATATGGCATCATATTCAAAATGCATTAATGTAGTTGACTGATACCTGTCTGATAACAATATCTGTAAACAATGTACCTAAAACAATAGGAGAAATAAAGAGGTGTTTAGGATGTTATGGAATAACTTGTAAAAAGCTTCCTGATTTTTTTAGGAAACAGTATTTCCTAATCAAAGCACTGGAAAAAAGAGGTCGGGTAATGTTACTACACACACAGCTGGTGTGAAATGTCACTTTGATTGAGACGGTAATTTTCTTTCTGTTTCCATTTCAGAAAAATATGCCGCAACTGCAAATGTGGCCAGGAAGAGCACGATATCCTCTCAAGCAATGAGGAAGATCGGAAAGTGGGGAAACTCTTTGAAGATACAAAATACACGACCCTTATTGCAAAGCTGAAGAGTGATGGCAATCCTGTTTATAAGCGCAATGTAATGATACTGACCAATCCAGTGCCAGCCAAGAAGAACATATCCATCAATACCGTGACTTATGAGTGGGCTCCTCCTGTTCAGAATCAGACACTTGTAAGTCCAACTTGCTTTTTTTCATGTTCAAGGCAGGAGTTCATGGGAAATAAAGTAGTAGAGCTTACTGGAAGGATAACTTTGCTACTTATCATCTTCTTCTCTTCCTCTTCAAAACTGAAAATATGGTGCCTGTTTAATGAGTCTTGCCTCTGTCATCTTGATTCGTGGCTGTTTGTATGTGGAAGTTCTTAAAATCTGGGGAGATGAGATGGTTTTTAATAGCAGATAACTCTAAGTCCCTGGAGCCCCAATTTCTCTAACTTCCTTTTTTTTTGATAAACTTGAAAAAATTTGCATGGAGTGTGGGCTTAAAGTAAAAAACAAAACAAAAAACCCAAAACCAACCAAACAAAACCCCCCAAAACAAAAACAAAAAAAAAAAAAAAGGAAAAAAACCACTGAAAAAACCCCAACACCAAAACCAACCCATCAATTTATGTCATTGTTTAAAGTTAAGGGGAACACTTAGTCTTGCTTATAGCTTTTACTGTATATGGTAAGAACGAGGTCAGTGTTGACATCTGAAAGAGCAACTCTCTTCCAGTATATTTTCAGCTGAAGTAGATGAGATGGTAGATAGCCTTCTGAGGATTTTGCTTCACTTTTCAAACTTTGATTGTTAATTTATTGTACTGCAGTATTGTGTGATCTGTGCCAGAATCACATTATCTCTGACCTACCCCTTTTCAGTGAATTAATCAAACCTTGTGCATCTAAATTGACTATTACTTAACTTTCAGTTACTACTCTTCTATTTTTTATTTTTTTTAAGCTTGTCATTGCTTTATTAAAACTAGAGGGTTGGAGGTTTTTTACCTTTATTTAGCAAGAGTTGTTTTTAAAATGGTCTGTATGCCTCAGGCAGACTATTTCAGATTCTGTTTTTCTAAGACTATACTGATGATCAGCAGTTATAGGTAGAGACAAGGTGCTGTGTAAATGTTACTTACTCTGAGAAATAATAACTCTTTTCTGTATGTTATAAAAAGCTTAAAAGGAAGCCTTTGTCTTGCTCTGGGAAGAAATGAATTAATGCATCTGCGTTACAGTGTTTCTGGAGTTTAATGTTTATGGAAAGAACTTTGTTTTTGACAAATCTGACCGTCCCTAACAACAGTAAAGATTATTTTAGTTGGGTGTTTGCTTAAGAGAATGGGTCAGTAGTTGAAGCGCTGATATCTAATTCCTTCTTTATTCAGGCTAGACAGTACATGCAGATGCTACCAAAGGAGAAGCAGCCTGTTGCTGGCTCAGAAGGCGCACAGTACAGGAAGAAGCAGTTGGCTAAGCAGCTGCCTGCTCACGATCAAGATCCTTCAAAATGCCATGAGCTCTCCCCCAATGAGGTTAAGCAGATGGAACAATTTGTGAAGAAGTACAAAAACGAGGCACTTGGCGTAGGAGATGTCAAACTCCCTGGTGATGTGAAAGGGAGAGCTGCTGACGAGGATAACCTGAACAATGGTGACAGAGGCACCTCATCTGTTGTAGGAGCAATGGAGGACAAGTCCTCAGATCAGAAAGCATCTCAGTATGTAAGTATAAGAAGGGAAACATAAAGCAAGAAGGTATATTATCACCAGAGTGCTCTATTTGGTCATTTTAACCAATTAAATTGTTTGTTAACATGGAATAGTGAAAATCTGGGGAGGGAAAGAAAGAAGGGGAATTGGAAAATGCTGTGAGTGTCTGCAGAGAGCCCTGTTTTTTGACAGTATTTAATGCATTGCAGCAAATAACGTCGTAGGTGTCATTTTCATCCTTGATGCGAAAACATGTTAGCTTGGAGATAGTATAGTAGTGTGGCTTTTACAGAATAATGATCAAAAAACTGGTGTAGTCTTAACGGACTAATTCCTACATTCTTGTCCTGTTAAAGAGTTTAGTTTAATTTTAGAAGCCTGTTTTCTTCTCTTTCTTGGAGGAGCACCAAAACTACCAACTTGACAAATTGTGTTTGAAATTAAATGAAACTAAGGAATATAATAAAGTAACACCTCTCCGTCTCATGTCTAACAAGTTTTCACTAACCCTCTTTTCATATTCAGATCCATCTTCTTATCTATTTTTATTCTTTGGCATCTGATTTCTGCCTTGTAATAGTTCAGCAAAAATCAAGATATGCAAAATTATCCAGTTTTCACTGATATTTTGAAAACCTACAGCCTTAATCAAGTATTTCTTTTGTAACTTGCTGATTTCTGCTGTGCATGTCTCAACTACCAATTAAAAATATAAAATAGGGGTAATGTTACAGAAGTAACATTAAATCGGTTTAGTGGAAATAGACATTGATTTAAGTGTATCACAAGCTACTGTAACTTGATTTTTAGAAATGTTGCTATTATATGTATGAATCCCCAAAGTTATTTGTCTGCAGGTTACTTACAGAAAATGAACATACAATTTCTAAATAGAGGAAAAAGGTTTGCTTGTTGACACTGGTTGTAGAATATGGCTTTTATGTTATTGGGGAGTGTGGTATGCTTTTTTTTGGTGTGGTTTTTTTGTTGTTGTTGTTTGTTTTTAAACTGACACAGTATATGACTTGTGGTGGGCAACACAAAATCAACATTTAAGTTTTAGCTTTGAACATGTACACTTGCCCTAATCAGTCTTGAGCTGTGCCACTTGGCTACCTCTAACTATTTTCTAAAATTAATTATTCTTTTTTTCTTGCCATTATCGTGTTCCGGGGGATATAAGATCCTAAAAAGTTTATTTTATCATGGCTTAATTAGGTTAATGTCATTTTGTCTTAAATCAGCCTTTCCTACTTGGCTTACTTCAGTTTCACCACAGCAATTCTTCATGTACCTCCTCAAGGAAGACCTACCAAAATACACACTTTGTACTGTACCCTGTAGACCAACTGCCTTGGACTACATTAAGTCAATGGCAGGAGGCACTTTGGCCTCTTGAGTAATTGTGTCAAAACGTGCTTTGTTTTTACATTACACCTATTTATCACTTCCACACTTTCTTTACTCCAGCACCTGAGTTTTCTTCCTACAGTCTAAACCAGGCATATCTTATCACTGTGGGCAATGATTTAGAAAGAGGCTTAGAAGTGTTTAATAGTGTAAGTGAATATTTGAGTTGCTTATTTGTTGTTAGGTACTGAGTTTACACTGAGCTGAATAATCAGGATTCAGATATGGTATTTTTAAGTATTTGGGGAAGGGGTCTGATTTCTGCAATGAGACTTCATTTCAGCTATATACCTTAGCATTATCTTAACTTCTTTTTAACAATTCAAAATAAATCAATACAAAGAAGAGCACTTAAATACTTAGCAGAAGAAGTGCCATCTTTGTCTATACTTTTTTTGGTTGGTTCTGCATCTTTGCTCATCCAGTTTTCTTGTATGCTGTCTTTCAGACAGAGTCTGAAAGCAGGTATTCCTGTTGCTGTGGAAAATTTATTTTCACTACAGGAATAGATTGAAGTTCTGTGAAACCTAATAAAGAGCGAAAAACAACAATAAACCACTCACAACCAGGTCTCCACTATTAATGTAAATATACCTGTCTCTGTGTTAAAAAAAAAAAAAATAAATTTTTCACCGTGACTGGAAGCTGAATAAAAGGAAAATAGATATTCAGCATATTTTCATGTTGTAAAGAAGGAAATCTTTATGTACCTTTTTAACCACTTAGGCTGGAGATGTTGTAAATGGTAGGCTAATGAATCATGTTGCCCTCGTCTGGGTCTATGCTGCTACTTAACCTTGCAATTGATTTCTTTTGCAGTATGAGGTCTAAAGAAAGAAAAGTTGCAAAGCTTTATGTGCATATATTTACACTTTCATTAGTTTCCATACATTCTGTTCCAAGTTGTTTTTCCTCCCCTTTTGTTGTCTTTCTATGTATGTTTTAAAACTGTCTCAGATCTGATCAATATGCCTTACAGCCAAGGCACTTTATATCTATTTTATTTTTATATGCACACACAAAGCAGTTTGTAGCTGGGCTTGTCATGATGTGAATCATAGAGGAAAACCTTCCCAGGATGTTCAGCCCAGTCCACAGACCAGCTGGAGTGCAGGAAATGCCAAACTGGTGATTAAACTGTAGATAAAAAAAAATTTGGGTTCAGTAACGTAAATTACTGTGTTTTTTGACTTGATGACAAAACCTTCTCTGTAACCAGGTATAGAGCAGAAGACTGACTACAGACTCTTTGGAACTATTTGTAGTGTAGCTGTGCTCATACACTTTGTAGTCCCTTTTGCTCAATCACTCTCCCTGTCCTAAGATTGTTAATCACAGACTGTTGGACAACAGCCATGAGTGACTAGCATCCCTAGAACACAGCTTTGTTTGAAATACTCAGGTTTTTTTCCTCACCAGTGATACAGATATGGCTCGATCTTCTCGTGATATAGAAGTACAGCCATTTTCTTATTATGTGGTCTAGTTGGTTAACTTTGATGGAGGCTCATTATTCTCTCCTTCTTCTTGAATATGTAAGACTAATAGAGCATAACATGAATTTTAATTGTCTGTTGGTTTTTTTTTTAGACACTGGACTGTAATTGCAGAATATGAATTTGGCAAAATACAATAATCCTTTTAAGCAGTACTAATGCTATGCCAGTAGAATGTGCATCATCTTGAATTGCTCAGTTAAACCTGAAATATGGCATCCTGTACCACTACTGTCTGATCATGGGAGTAAACTAATACTTTAGTTTCAGTCTGGGAAGGTGGAGTTTACTAAATATATTGATAATATGTAATTTCTATAAATGTACCTCTCAAAGGCATAATTAACTTGGTTAGTTAATACCTCTTAATAAACCTCTCTTAATAATTAATACCTCTTTCCAGTCCTGCTATCACTGCAAACTGAACATGAAAGAAGGCGACCCAGCTGTCTATGCAGAACGTGCTGGATATGACAAATTGTGGCACCCGGCTTGTTTTGTGTGTTGCACCTGCAGTGAACTTCTAGTAGACATGATCTATTTCTGGAAGAATGGCAACCTGTACTGTGGAAGACATTATTGTGATAGTGAAAAACCCCGCTGTGCTGGATGTGATGAGGTAGGAAATATTCTAGTCTGTTCTTGTAGGGTACAAGTTTGTTCCTCTGGGAAGTGGTTAATATTTTTAGTGAAACACTTGAGTGCAGGCAGAGGATATACCTTCACTAGCTTTAGCTGATAGTAGTTGCAAAGAACCAAAATTGATATGGATACTGCATGTTTAGGAAGATCCATAGTTTGCTTTGGATTTGGTGGGGATTTTGCACAGTCTACAGGGACATTGTTATGTGAGGGCAAACGCTTCCAGCAAGTCCCAGTTGTGCAGTTCTTTACTCATGAGGGGCACTAGGGGGCGAACCTACTCCGGGCAGCACATGGGGAACAGTCTGGCTGGGGCCTCTGGCATCTGCAGGCTCTTAGTGAACAGCACGGAGGCTTTTGGGAAACGGTCAAACAATGCTGGAACCACCGGGAGTTCCTTGAAAATTACAAAACATCCTGAGGCTGGATATAGTAAAAGAGATCCTGTTCAAATGAATGCATTTGTTTATGTCTTCCTCATAGCTGATATTCAGCAATGAATATACTCAGGCGGAAGGTCAAAACTGGCATCTGAAGCACTTCTGCTGTTTTGATTGTGACTGTGTTTTGGCTGGGGAGATCTATGTAGTGGTGAATGAGAAACCAGTCTGCAAATCCTGCTACGTGAAGAACCATGCTGAGGTAAGGTCGTTGCTGACATCTTAGTGCTGAGAAAGAAGGGAACATAG
This sequence comes from Empidonax traillii, assembly GCF_003031625.1. Taxonomy (NCBI): domain Eukaryota; kingdom Metazoa; phylum Chordata; class Aves; order Passeriformes; family Tyrannidae; genus Empidonax; species Empidonax traillii. The sequence goes on along the minus strand of NW_020955594.1, from coordinate 977,172 downwards.
ATCTATGGAGCTTGAAATTCTTACTTTTTCCCAGCATGGGAATATCTGAAGAGAATAAATTGAATGTATGTTTAGGCTTGAGTCAGTGATCTTTCTCCCCTTTGTAAAAATAAAAAAAAAGAAAGAAAGAACAAACCTGTGTGTCCCCCCCCCCAAAAAAAAAAAAAAAAAAAAAACCAAAAAAAAAAACCACACTGCCACCACACAACTTAAAATCAGGCAAATATTTTGTCAATTTATAAACTTATTTAAAAGCCACTGCCATGGGAGGAAAGTTAATGGAAAAATACCTTGATCTTAGCTAGTGGTGAAGCAGGACTTCGTAGTAGAAGGAGCAGAGTAGGTAGAGATAAGTGATGCTGCTAAATATTTGGTTCTTGTCAATTGTATTTCATTGAGACTGGTGGGAATCAACTTCAGCTGATCTGGTAAAAGCCTGTAGTGGCAACTGCAATCTAGGTACTTTTTCTTTGTATTTCTAACCACATGAGATATAAAGGAGAGTGAATGACAGGATAAAGCTAGAAGTCTGGAAAAAAATGATGGTTCTCGATTCATGATTATGATGGAAACTAACCTGAGATGATGGTCCATTCGTGTCATATCAGTGGAGTAGGTGCTAGTTGGGAGTTCAGCCTAATGTGCATTAGACTGTTTATATAGTGAATGGAGAGAAAAACTATTATCTCTAGCTGGCAGTTAATAATCATCTGAGATAGGTATGAGGAATTGTCTTTTTGAGAGGCTGCTTTTTTTTTTTTTTTGTCTTAAAACATTAACTTCCTTGATCTGAATGATAATTTGTGACCAACCAGATTAAGATGAATAAAATCCAAGACTTTCTAATAGCATTTAATTATTAGGCATTGCTGTACAGCTGTCAATGCATAGGAAGATTTGTAACTAATCTCTTCAGATGTATAGATTAATATATAAAGATCTGTGCTCCTTGACATAACAGAATTTTATGATTATTTGGATATTGGGAAAGCCTAGCCATCCTAACTGTCTAAGTTTAGTCCCAGCAGCAAATAATTTTTTGTTTCCATTTTATTATTTTGTGTCCTCAACTGAATTCTAATCGGAGTGCTGCTTTAAAAATAAGATAAAAATCAAAAGCTGGAGACTTATTTAAAAGGCTTCTTTTAACACTTCACTTTCCCAGAAACATTAAAGAATTCTAGCTTTTATTGGACTTGTAGAGAGCATATCTATGCTTCATTTAAGTGTTGTTTTATTTCTAAACAGATCTGCCAAGGCTGTCATAATGCTATAGATCCAGAAGTTCAGCGTGTGACATACAACAACTTCAACTGGCATGCTACTCAGGAATGCTTCCTGTGTTCCTGTTGCAGCAAGTGTCTAATTGACCAGAAGTTCATACCTGTGGAAGGGATGGTTTTCTGCTCAGTGGAATGTAAGAAAAAGATGATGTCATAAGAGAAGACATGCACAGAACCAACCAAGCATTGCTATGTTCCAAAGGCTCTTGCATTTCTACTGTAAATTATATAGTATCAGGGCATTGAAAGTTATTGAAAGTATTAAATAGCAATTCCCAAAGAATTTTTTTTGAATGACTAAATCTTCCTATGTAATCTTCATTTCTTAGCTACAATAATACTTTCTTTTTTGAAATACTGTTCCTGACTTACTTCAAATTACTTCATGTCCCAGAAATATAAGAAAAAATGTGTTATGAACTATATACACTTTAAAGGAGCTCTTCACTGTGAAGGATCTCGTTGCTGCATCTTGTCTAATAGAACAAGAAAATGTGAAAATGCTCCAATTTATCTTGGTCTGTATGATAAATGTAACCCTTACACCTCTGGTTTCACTAATTTATCATTTTTATAGCTTTCCTGCTTTCATCAAGCACTTTAGACAAAATGATCCATTTTACTGCCACATACGGCTTTGTTTGCCTGACCTCCAGTATGCAGGGAGAATGACACTTAAAAAAAATTTGCGTGTAATCATTTGCTTGTTTTTGACACGTGGGTTCTTGAGGAATAGTGACTACTCTTAAATGTAGTTTTGAAAGCAACTCCACCAGTAGAAAACTCTGTTGGCTTATGTTTTCCTCTTACAACTGTTCATACTTGAAAGAGTTTTAATTTTATGAATACTGAAGTTAGGTTATGGACTGGGGGAAGAGTGTTGGTGTTAGAAAATAAGAACAGGTCTTGCCTAGATTAAAAAAAAAAATCCACCATGTGTCACTGTTAGCCTTTCTGAAGTGGTTTCTGTTTTATTTCATGAATGTTCTTTTCATTAATTGTGCCTTCTATCAGAGGGATGTGGCACACAAAACTGTATGCATTTCCAAGAATGTATTTCTTCAAAAGGATCCTGCTTAGCCTTTTGATTTTTAAGTTCTTAACCAAAGCGCAAGGAAGCCTTTTCCAGAAGAATTCAGTATTTGAGCAAAAAAATTCACAGCTGTGTATTACCTTTGCTTACTAGATAAACCAAATGTGGGCTATTTCTTTTTCTTAAGACAGATTTCTTTAATTACAGATCTACAGTGAAGCCTTTTAGTTATCTTTGTGCCAAACAGTGAATGGGAAGTATTAGGCCTAAACAAATAATAAAATACCTAATTTTTTAAAAAAGCCATGCAAGTCTTACGTTCAGCTCTTTTAAGTTTTATGGTGGCTGTATTGTAGCATTTACAAATAAAATTAGTGTTGTTCACTTAAGTTGTCTCCTAATTCTTTTCTTGTTGAATCCCCTTCTGGGGAGGCAAAGAGGAGGGGAAATGTTTCCGTGTTTTCTTTGATCTGGATGTTATTTCCAAAAAACTTAAGGCTGTGTTACTGTACAGTGCTTACTGTCTTGTGTAACATTGCTAATGTGCTTATA
>NW_020955594.1:972392-973844 GCF_003031625.1 Empidonax traillii | reverse complement strand
AGTGTTGTTCACTTAAGTTGTCTCCTAATTCTTTTCTTGTTGAATCCCCTTCTGGGGAGGCAAAGAGGAGGGGAAATGTTTCCGTGTTTTCTTTGATCTGGATGTTATTTCCAAAAAACTTAAGGCTGTGTTACTGTACAGTGCTTACTGTCTTGTGTAACATTGCTAATGTGCTTATAAGTGCAAAACGGTGGTCTTGTTCCAACAAATCCACAACTCAGAACTCAGTGTTAATTTATTTTTTGTTCACATAAACTATTTTAAGACATTGTATGGGAAGTTTTTAATTCACACAGATGAGTTAATATGCTGAAAAAGTAAAGTGGGTAACTGCAAAAATGAGAGTGTGATGTGAGATACATACTTTATATGTTGTCTAAGTTAAGAATCAAGTTTTATGTCCGTGTTCTGGAGGCCTGTACAGCTTTTCTCAGAGTTCCTTGGATTGTAAAAAAAAAAGTATATATATTTCAGCTCATACCAGTGGGGGCTGTATCCTTGCCAAATTTGCAGTTTTAAACCAAGGAAAACCAGGAAGTCTCAGTAAGAGAAGGTTTTTCCATTTAAGTGCTACTTAACCTGTAGCAGGTTAACCTGTACAGGACATGCTGTGAGAATGCCATTTGGAGGGTGAGATGTCTTATTTAATCATTATCTATGAGGATGGATTAATAATGACTGGGATTTATGTGTCTTGAGTACATCTATCCTCACCCACTCACTAACATCTGCTCTTGAAGATGAAGCTGACCTTTATAAAGAACTCTAAAAAGCTGTTGTGCATCTTTCTCCACCCTTTCCTTGCCGCCCTGTGTAGCAGCTTTCTCCTTAACATGATTGCTTGCACTGATGGCGGTCTTACTTTTCACTTTAAATCTTATTTTGTTTATTAAACTTTATTTTTGTGTAACCTTCATTTAAAAGGGTGAGCAGGAGCTACCTCAGGGCTTTCTCCTTCCATCAAGACAGAATTGCTAAAGAAACTGATGTCAAACCAAACATCTCAATAATCCGTCAGCTTCTGGGACTGACTTTTTCCATGCCCCTCCTGAAGCATTCTGGCTTGCTGGCTTTAGCTTGCTCTCTCCTTGAGAATCTTGCTTGCTTGATCCCTTCTGGCTCTCCTCCCTGCAACCTGATGCATGTAGGTGTTTCTGCTGTGGGGTAGCCAAAGTTTAATTTCTGTTCATGCACTAATTGGAAAGGATCATGTCATAGGAAGGTCAAGTGTAATGTGCAGGTGATACAGAGAGGAGACAAAGGTACTGCTGTGTGACTACACAATAGGTCGGGAGATGATTAGGAGTGCTAAACTGTCTTTGTAATGAGCTCGGAGGGAATTTATGTTCCTGCAGATAATGCTTTTTGTGTTAGCTGAAAGATTTGTCAACATACTGGAGCTTGAAAACAAGCATTAAGGAGATTTCATCCTGTCACTGTCATAATAAAAAA
>NW_020955594.1:903956-972285 GCF_003031625.1 Empidonax traillii | reverse complement strand
TGACTACACAATAGGTCGGGAGATGATTAGGAGTGCTAAACTGTCTTTGTAATGAGCTCGGAGGGAATTTATGTTCCTGCAGATAATGCTTTTTGTGTTAGCTGAAAGATTTGTCAACATACTGGAGCTTGAAAACAAGCATTAAGGAGATTTCATCCTGTCACTGTCATAATAAAAAAACTGGCAGTTATTGTTGAATTTTTTTCCTCTTGTATTTTTTGGCTATTTTATTAGAGGTCCTTTTGGATCTATTTATCTTAGTAAGCCAAGAATAGAAGCTGGAAGCTTTTACATACTTCAGTAATAAAAATATATACTTTGCAGATGAAATTTTGAACTCTGTGAACATTGAAGTTATTTGCTTAGGAGTAGAATTTTGTTGGTAAGAAAGTATTACAAGAACTCATTTTAACAAAATCTATGTAAGGAATAGTTGTACTGTGGGTCTGTAGAAATGAGTCTGGTAAAAGCTTTGCAAAAACTTGAACAAAAACAAAGCTAAATCAATGCATCTTTGAATTAGTAACAGATATTTATATATGGTGGGAATAACCTGTAACACTGAGTTTTGGATTGCATCTCAAACTTAGTATGGTTATACATATGCTAGAAGTAAAAAGAAAAACATACTTAAAGCAGGGTTTATATGTATGTTTTACCTCTGGAAGTCTAAGGTTTGTGTCTCTTAAAATAACATGCTAATGAGCAATCAACTCAGCAACTTCCTCTTTGCTTGCAGAATCTTTGGGTTTCAGTTTTACAGAACACAGTTAAGGGTGTAAAGCAAAATTATTTGACTTTGAAGTAATGACCATTAGCACAGTTGAGGTGCTTGGACAATCTAGACCGTCTGTTCCCAGACAAACTGGTGAGGTGGGAGTGGCAGAATGTTACCATTCTGCTCAACAGCCTCTGCCAAATTTAGCATGGGTTTGGAAGGTTAGAGCTAGAAATGCATGGCAAAGAGGGGGTTGGCGGTCCAGGACAGGGTCAGCATTTCAACAACTGCACGCTCTCTGAGGGAACAGGGACATAAGGGCTGTACTAAGAGGACAAGATGAAGGCTCTGCATGTATGAGTATGAAGCAGTTGAAGGACAGAAATTCATAATTTGTACAGGGTGTTCTCAGGTCCTGGGCATCCTATGCCACCAAAGCAGCATCCCATATACTTTGTGACATCTCGGTGGAAAGCCATCTTAAAAAATACCTCTACAAGAGCAGACCTGTGAGCCAATGGAGTCTCCTTTCCCAGCCCAAGCAAAACACTGTCAGGGAAGATTCCAGTCTGATTCACATCAATATGTATGAATGCTTTTGGGAGATGAAAAATGCTTTTGTGAGACCTCTTTGTGAGAGGCCAATAGAAAACCTTTTGTCAGGATTGTGGAGTGCCATGTTTTATCCTAGAGCTGACAGGAACTCAGTCTAAGTGCTCCCCACAAACCCCCCAAGCTCCATTGAGCATAAATGTTATTTTCATTATAGTTTTTGGTGCGAAACACGGGGGGCATTATTCACCTTCTTTTGTGTCTCTGTATGAGTGAAGTATTTGCTTCCTGAAGTGGGAAGTCTGGATTCAGGGCTCTCCTCAAGTGTTTCAGCTCTAAATTCTGCGTCACACACATTTGGGGAGAATGTCCCAGCCATCATGCTGTGGTTTACTGTGGTTTACCCCAGGTAAACACCCTTCATGCCATCTGTTGTAGTAGACTGTAACTTCACATACACAACTAATGATTTTTAATGTTGGCTGAAATGCGCCATTAAAATTGTATTCCTGTGTCATTAGCAGTAAGCAGCGAGTAGAATCACACAGAAGTAGATTTGGTAATTTTTGTCTTTCAAGTTGCCACGTGCTAAAGGTATGAAGTTGGAGCCCCTCTGCACTTAAAAAGGTTGTAATCTGTCACCCACGTTCATGTATTGCGTCTACTACCCTATTGCTTCAGAGTGCTAGGGCTCTAAAAAGTCTATGTCTCAGGGCCTTCTGACCGTGCCTTTTTTCAATCCTTCAGTAAATAAGTAAATTGACTTTGTTAATTAAGCATAAGGCCAAATCATAGTACTTAATAAAGGTGAGTGCACTGCCAAAGAGGTCCTAGAAGTAGGTGTTAAATAGAAAGCACATCATTTATATATATATCATCAAGAACCGAAAATAACATGTTCATTTTTTCCATGTCCTTATTAACAAAATAACGGGTAAAGGAGCTTTAGGGAATAGAAGTCCAAAACCATATGAGCCAGGCTAGGCTCAGATTGTAGACAGCCACCCTGTGTTCACTGCCTTACTCACAAAAACTGACCCAGGTAGGTTTTACCTCTGTTTTGTTTTTTTTGTTGTTTTTTGGGTTTTTTTTTACCTATCTGGGTTTTTACCCAGATAGGTAAGCACACAGGCAGTACCTGTTTGACTGTGCCATCATGAGAGCAGCAGTGTCAAGTTAGGTGTTTGCTATGAGAAATCACAATAAAATGTAGCAGATCAGTTCCCCCGTTGCCTTCCCCATAAACAAGTGAAAAAAGAGCCAAATGAGAGGATATTTCTGCTACAAATTAAGCCTAGCATTGTTGTAAAAAACCTTTGCACCCAGTGTATGAGAAACTAGTCAAGCTTCATGTATTTGTTAACTTTTCATTTGTTAAAAAAAAAATTAGTGTGACAGTAAAGCATCGAGTATTTATTGGTTGCCCTGGATGAATTGTTTACATGAATAAAGACTTGGGTTTTATGTTGGCAGTAACTGAACTGTTGGAAGCAGTCACCTGTTGTTCCTCGGTTCCCCAGCAGATGCCGTCTGTGCTGCACTCAGCACATGGGCTGCTGCATCCACGGGACAGGGCCCGGAGAAACAGCAGGAAAATAAGTTTTGGATTGAAAGAGATGTTCTGAAGGCTTTAAGAAAGGAGCAAGCTGAGGACGGGGCAGTAAGTCCAGTTGGCAGTGCAGAAGTGGAAAACAGCGTGATCAGGAATTTGGATAGGAGGAGGCGGCACAGGAGAAGTACTTTAGAATGAACATGAGTAGAGTGAGAAAACAGGGAAGAAGGTACAATAGGCCGGGTGGGATAATGCTGAATCATGGAGATACTCCGAAATAATTTTAACTTACTATTAAAAGTAGAAAACATAAAGTTCAATTACTCTAAAAAAGAAAAACTTCGTTGCTGTGGTTAGAAATCAGAACATGAAGGTAGAGAGGCTGCAGTTCTGTGATTCAGTAGTAATCCATGCTCCTAATGCTGCACACTTATGATATATCTAAAAAGTTATCAGTTACACTTGTATGGTGCTTAATAGAAGTGCCTCACTTAAATAAAAAAAGCAAAATGTTTTTTGTGTGATAATGGCCTTATATACTATGCTGAAGTCTGCTGTCTGAGGTTAACTTTGTGACATTTCCTAGTAATCAGATCTGATTCAGAAGAATTTCACTTATGATTCTGAGAAATCAAATCAGAAATGAAACACAGGGATAGATCCAGGCCAGATGTTCATGCCCTGGTAACAGTTTAAGCAACACAAAAGCAAAATTAATTACCCATCTTTTAACCATGAAATCAGTGTTTGAGGGCTAATAACACCAAAGATTTAAACTGAAGAGACCTCTCGGGGTCATCCAGTTTGATCCTCTGCTGAAAGCAGGATAAAATTTGTGGGTACATCAAGTTACTCAGAGTCTTGTCTAGCCCAGTCATTATCACCAACCTGCTTATTCCAACAACGTATGTAATTTAGTTCTTTTTATCTCATTGCCTACTCTGATTTTCATGTCACACATCACTGAAAAGGTACCCACCAGGTGCTATTTCTCCCTCTACCTGAGATCATTTCTCCATAGTGTCTTCTCTACTTAAGTCCAAAGCCCCCGGTACAGAGATGTAGCTGGATTCTGGGACTTGAACCAAAGCAGCTTATCTCCCAGAGGTTTTATGATTAATTGACAATCTAATTGTATTATACTAAGGTGCAGCAGTTTATCCCTTACAGACTTCAGAGAATCTACGTGGGAAACCATATTCAAAAATGTATTTATGACTTCTATCATCATCTAGATTTGCTAGGCAGCAGAGACTTCATACAGGCAAGAACTGCAGTTCAAGGTTTTTCTGCTGCTTAATCCATAAACTCTGACTAAAGCATTTCCCATGGTTAGGGAATTCATTAGATCTCATTTGCCCATGTGAAATTTCTCTTGCCTTTTAGAGGTTGAGGCTCAGCAGAGGTTCAGCATTAACAGACAAAACTTGTTTTGCTAGTTTTTCAGAACTTTTAGGAACTTAATATTAGATCTTCATCCCTCTGCCAAGTTTGGCTGTGGTTCCAGGAGAAGAGACTGCTCTGTCTCTCTCTCACACACACAGACCGCCTACACGGAAAACACATCCACACATGACTCACTCTGAAGAGTCTTTCCAAGAGTACCTTAACTAGCACTTCAGTGTGGTCTGCACCCATTTCTATGACACTAGTAAACTTCAGAGCAGGCAGAAAAATCCATGTTCAGCATTTGGAGCATTTCCTACTGGTGTGTTTTGGTGGGGTGACTGTTTGGCGTGTTGATATTTTGGCACTAATCTTTACCTCATTTCAAATTCTGGACCCAAAAATTACACATTCTGACAGCTAAGTTTTAGGTACTGGCATCATTTTCTTAGATTGTGTAGAAATTTGACTCAATGGAGGCTATTGAGGCTTGTCTTGTCTCAGCTGGATACAGATATTCATCAAAAAAATATGGAAAAAAGTCAACATCATAGCTTAAATTTCCAGCTGAAACAAGCTGGGAGGCATTTTTAATGAATAAATTTGGTAGTGTATTTAGGAGAGAAATCAGGAATAATCAGTAAGAACAAAATCAGTAAACAGTTCATCAGTTCTTAGAAAACATTTTAATGACCTTCCAGAGTAGGAAGCCAGAACATTGTGGGCAGAATACAAACAGCATCTCTCTCATTCCATGAATTCAGTGCACTTTTTTTGCTTTAAAACTCTCTGTATGATAGGCATTCAGAAGCTTTTCAGCTGTGTTTGTGGAATTTCTTCTATTTCATTGCTTCTTTCTTTTTTTAATTTTTTTTAATATGTTGGGGAAATTACAAAGAATATTCCTCTACAAATTTCTTAATTATACCAAACAGACAGACTCTTAGCCCCCTCTAATTGAATCATAATGCATGGAGAGTATCAATATAAGTTGTTTAGAATCCTTTTTATGTAATACTTTCTTCCTGTCTAAAAGCATAAGGAATCAGCATAGTTTAGGGTACTGCAGACTGTGACTGCAAAGCAGAAACATCTGACATCTAATTCCAGTCTTATGCTGAACGTAATGGGACATTGTCTAAATTCCTTGGTCATTCTGTTCCTCAGCTAACATCCTATGTGAGATGAGTGTAATAGCAACTTCACAGTGATATATTGAGGCTTAGTTTGCAGTGCAGTTATACAAATGGCCTTACTAGTCTTTTCTGAAATAATTTTTATCTTCATTTTGACATTCCCATATGAAACTGCCAAGCAGAATCTGGGCTTTATATTTATCAAGCCTGTAATTGTTCCATGAAGTTTAAGAAATCTGGCAGTGATCTGGAAAACTTAGGAGGTAATAAAAGGTTACCAGGAGGAATGCAGAGCTGCCTTGTATGGTAGTGGAGAGTAGAACCAGTACATATTTTGATAATACAGCACAGCTCTTGTCTTTGGGGTGGGCCTTGGTTGTGTAGCTCTGCCTGCATCTGAAATGCATGTCAGTGTAAACATTCTTCTAATAACACAGAGGTTCTCTTAAACATTTGTAAATAGTTAAGCAATTTTGAGAAACGGGGTGGAGCCTGGAGATGGCTAAAGAAAGAAACATTATTCTAGTGCTTCTTGAACTCACTGTCCCAAGCCCAGTTCTGATCCTAATGTAAACCGCTGCCACTTGCCTTCGGGCGCAGTTGTACAACGTGCATCTGACCAGACTTGGAAAGCACACAGTGTTCCAGAGAGGGATGGGTCTGTGCTGCATCCAAACCTGACCCAAATGTTATATCCTAAGCTGAGGATTTGTTTCTACAAAGCAAGAAAAGGTGCATTATTGAGTATTCTGTAGGTGATTTGGAGGAAATACAACTTTTTTTTCTAGAAACTAGTTATAGTGAAAAATGTAGAGGGAAAAAGAAAATTGTAGGATCGAAGTCAGTAATATTTTTGCCAGCTTTGATTATGTACAAAAACAATTTTGTAGTATAAAATGTGAATTCTATAGAGGATAGGAAAGTCTTAGTTTCAAGCAAGCTTAGGTTAGTTAACCAGTTCATTAATTAATTAGTTTCATTAGGATTACAGTAATGCAATTTTGGGCAAAGATAACAATGCCACACTTACTTCCAGCAATAGTTACAAAATTAGTGGTGCTCATGCAGGACCAGAACTCCTCCTCATTTTGAGGCTGATTTTTCTTCTTTTCCCTGTTAACCGCTCATTCCAAGCCACTACCTTTTCTAATTCTGTGCTCCCATTTTTTAAATGAACATGGCAGGAAAATGTTTCTGGGATCTTGTGGAGCCAGTTAATAACTTTAAAGTAATTTAAAGATGAAAGGTGATAAATATTTACTCCAGGTGACTGCCTGTGTTTTCAGCATTCCTGTTTAACTAAACTCAGTATAGAAGTTTTCTTGGCCAGAAATACCTGGCCATTACACATAGGCCTTGAGGCCATTGTATGCTGCCTCTCAGCTCCTCTGCTCTCAATCTTGGCTCAAGGTGCAGTATCTTGTATTTCAGAAATAACTTTTACTGCTTAGTTCAGCCAATTGAACTTGTGTACTGAGTTAACTTCAGCTATTTATTTACTTACCAGAAGACAAGATTTTAAATAAATAAAAAATGAAATAAAATCAAATTTTAACACTCTTTAATCCAAAAGATTGCCTGATTCTAAGTATTGTTTGCTACAACAGCACTATTAGTACTGTTCTCAATAGTGGAGGAAAAAGTTACATCTTTTAAATTGATGAGAACAGGTTCCTACTGGCAGAAGTCTGTGGGAAGGGAATAGGATGTGGAATTTTAGACTCCCACCTCAAATGAGCCTGCCAGCATTCATCATTCGTGGTGGTAGACAGGTCTCAGTCCCATTACCAGAGGTAATAGGAAGACAGAGCTCTTTGGGAGGGGTCTCTAGGGACTCCTGAAACAGGACAGGAATTAGAAGCCTCTGAGGAATGTCAAAGTCCCACCCAATTAGCTGGCCCTTATCCTTCACTTTACATTCGTAGGGATAGGGCGGACATCCACAAATGAAAGAACAGTTGATCTGAATCATTTAGTCTAGCAAATTATTTTCACAGGATTCTCCACTTCACATGAAGTGGACAAGAAACATGAAGATATAATTTTTGTTCAAGCACAGTTCTCTTACACTAAGCCAGTGCCATCACCTCTTCTATTGCCAAAGTGAATAATTGCTAATAGACCCTTGCAAGAAAACTGGAGAGGTACAGAAGTGAGACTGGCCAGCTGGATGCAGGTACCAGTCTGCAGCCAATTCAACTGTCCAATAGAATCACAGAATCATCAAGGTCCTCTTTGACATGTCCTTTATTACATTTTTGCTACCAGTACCATACCTGAGATGGTGGAAGGGTCCTGCAGATAACTGCAGCAAGTCTCCTTTACTCCCACTCTTTCATTCAGAATGGTGGAGGTGGCTCTTCGTGAGACATCTGTTTGATTTCAGGTCTCAGCTCTCAAACTGGCAAGTCTGAGAGTTATCAGAAGTACTGATATCCACACTTTTTACCTTAATAAGCATGTAAGGATAAGGTAACTTCTTTAAAATAATAGACAGTGCTTCACAACAAAATGAAGATTGAAGTAGTAACTTCTCTTCCCCTTTGGGTAAGTTTAGAAATTGGTCCATCCCTCATGAAAATTCTTTTTTGCTGGAGCACATCTCTAGGACATTGACCAGTCAACATCTGCCAGCTCAAGCAGATATTTCACTACCCACCATGGATGGGAGAGTGAATATTTAGGCCACTGTCTTAGACAAGACTTTTCTCAGAATGAAGCTATTTGCAGTTGAACCTCACAAAAAATGTGAGTCATCTTGGTTGAGCAGCACTGACAAGCACCTATTGTGCAACTAGAGTCAGAGAAGCAAATGCAAAGTCCTGTTTTATGTAAGCTGCAAATAAGACAGTCTTCAAAATCTGAAATGTTTTATTTCCTTTGTTTTGACTAGATTTGTAGTAAGTCAAACAGTATAAGGAAAGTCAGAGCAGAGCTGCTATAGCAAATCTCCTGTTTGGCCTAAAACAACAGTAATGTAGGCAAGAGAAGTATTTTACTCTTTCATGTAATTTTGGAAACTAAACTAGGTGGTTAGGTGAGTCAAAATTTAATTTTCTGAATATTTGTCACAAAATCAACGTGTTTGTTTTTGCAGGATGATAACCTGCTATACTCATCCTGTTCGAAGTCAACATATAATATTGTTTAGACACTTCTATTTTATCTTTGTGATATGTGCACCAATAGAGTTTAGCCTCCCATACTTGAACTGCAACGTGGTTTATGCAGGTCACTTAGGTAGATTGCTGTGAAATAGTACTGTAAAATATGGTAAATATTGTGTAAAAAACATTTTTGTGTTGCTTCAACACAGGACATGAGTGATAGCAGGGTTTGCTTGCCAATTTACAGGGAAGTTAAATGGGCTAAAAAAGGTGCTCTGTGTTCTTGCAGTACCTTATTTTTCCATGTGTACTTTATACCTTGCCAGGAAACAACCAGGCATTAATGTTGCAATTAAATAGCGAAATGGGTAACATTGGAGATTGCAGGAGATAATGCTGATGTTCCCATTGGCTCTTTGAGTGTGTCTTCCAATTTTCCTTTAAAGGAAATCTGGATTCCTAAAGATGCATTTTCTTAGTTGAATCTAAGGTAGGTGCCTAAACTAAGCTTAGTATATCACTAAGTAAATTTAATAATTGTATGTTAAATCTATTCCCACTTCGGTGTCTGTGCTTTTCCTTTTTCCTGACTGTTTAGGATCATGAAAAAAAATAACTTTCAGATGCACAGTATTCAGATGTGAGATCTGCAAGCTCTTTTTTCTACACCTTCACTTCCCTTTGGTAAAGTCCAATTCATGGACAAGTGATTAACAAATCCTTTCAAATTTGGCTCTCACATTTTGAAGCTGTAACTGCACATTAGAGCAGTGGCATTGATAGAAATTTCAAGTGCTAAACACCACTAGAGATACAGTATTTAACCCTGCAAACTAATGAGCACCCTTAACCTGATCCAGCAATACACTTAGAAAGAATTATGGCACTTGTCTTACATTTAAGTATAGCATTGCTATTAAATGCTTTGCTGCATTAGATGAAAATGCATAATGGCAAGATGAGGTTCATGCCACCTAATTTTAGCCATTTAAAAGTAAGATGTCAAACTGCTGCTAATCATCAAAGCTCAGCCTGTTACTAAAGAGAGGAGGTAAAAGCATCTCCAGAGGGTGATTCTATTTTAGACATTTATTTCTGGTCACAGCCATCACTGCTGCATGAAAAGAAAGTCCTGCTTATCAAACCTGATGTCCTTTTATGAAAAGGTAACCCACCTAGTTGATCAACAGAAGCCATTTGATGTGATCTTTTGGATTTCAGTAAAGCTTTTGATACTTTCTCTCAGCTATTGGACACAGCTGGATAAACAAATCATGTGGTAGGTGAGTGTGATGGTTTTAGTCTAGGCCTTCCTGGTGACCAGTTTGTAACCAAGGAAGTAGCCAAGTACAGCCAATTGTATTCCATACAATTTTTACATAAACCAGAGTATAAATAAGTCGGAGATTAGAGACCTCGCTCTCTTCTCTTCCGGCGAGGTTTGGGAACAGTGGGTCCCTGCGTTGGTCTCGCTTATCTAAGGCTGAGGCCTGCAGAGTCCACTGTCCTGCCACGTGGAGGTTTGGAGAGTGCTGGCTGTGACTGCCAATCCTGCTGTTCTAAGGGACGTGGTGAGATCTGTTTTGTTAGTTATTAGTATAGTTTGATCTAGTATACCTATTCGGTGTCCCTTTTGTTCCCTTTCGTCCCCTTTTTTCCCCTTTCCCTATCCCTTCGGGGGGTGGACCCCCTTTTACTGTGTATATAGCATCTTAACTGTACATAATCGAAATTTACGTAAATATAGATATATTTTTATATAAGCAGCTTGACTGTGGGTTCTTTAATTTTTATAGTTTCTTTCTCCTTTAACCTAAGGGAAGAAAGGAGGGGGGAAGGGGGCTGCTGTCCTAACTTTCGGGCATTTGGCAGGGAGCCAGGTCCAAACTGTCACAGTGAGCAATTTGGTTCACAGGTCTAGCACAGAGGATAATAGGGAATGGGTTAGCATCAGACTGGTGACCTGTCACTAGTGGGGTTCCACAGGGCTCCATCTTGGGCCCTGTGCTCTTCAACATCTTCATAAATGACTTGGACACAGGACTGGAAGGGATACTGAGCAAGTTGTGAACAACACAAAACTGGGAGGAGCTGCTGACTCCCTTGAAGGCAGGGAGGCCCTGCAGAGAGACCTCAGCAAATTAGAGGACTGGGCAATCACCAACCATATGAAATTCAACAAGGGAAAGGGTCTGGGTTCTGCATCCATGACAGGGCAACCCTGGCTGTACATAAAGACTGTGGAACAAGATGCTGGAAAGCAGTGCCATGGAAAGGGACCCGGGGGTCCTGGTCGATGGCAAGTTGAATACGAGCCAGCAGTGCCCTGGAAGCCAGGAGGGCCAACAGTGTCCTGGGGGGCATCAGGCACAGCATCATCAGCTAGTCAAGGGAGGGGATTGTCCTGCTCTGCTCTGCACTGAGGTGGCCTCACCTTGAATATTGTGTGCAGTTTTGGGCACCACAATATAAGAAAGATATTAAGCTATTGGAGAGAGTCCAAAGGAGGGCAACAAAGATGGTGAAGGGCCTTGAGGGGAAGCCGTACGAGGAGCAACTGAGGTCACTTGGTCTGTTCATCCTGGAGAAGAGGAGACTGAGGGGAAACTTCATTGCAGTTACAGTTTCCTCATGAAGGGAAGAAGAGGGGTAGACACTGATCTCTTCTCTGTGATAATCAATGACGCAACCAAGGGAATGGCTTGAAGTTGTGTCAGGGGAGCTTTAGATTAGATATGAGAAGGAGGTTCTTCACCAGAGTGAAGGCACCAGTGTTTGGGCACTGGAACAGGCTCTCTAGGGAAGTGGTCACAGCACAAGCCTGACAGAGTTCAAGAAGCTTTTGTATGATACTCTCAGGCACATGATGTGACTCCTGCAGTTGGTCCTGTGCAGCTGAGAGTTGGACTTGATGACCATTGTGGGTCCCTTCCAACTCGACATATTCTGTGATTCTCTGAATGGTACCTACTCAGTTCTTTGTCACTTTCTCTTGATGGTAGCCCTTTAGCGTAGACTACGTCTGACTTTCAAATAGTCAAAGTAATCCAGGTTAATTACCTATTCATTTCTTCAGAATTTCACATTTAATCTATGTATTTTACAGACCATATTTAAAACAGTGAGTCTTATCAGCTCAAAATGTTAATATAATTTAAATGTAAAGTTAAGGCCTGCATCCCTCAGTTATCACAAGTAAGCAGAAAGAGAAAATAAAAACAATCAGCCTCTTGAACTCTTTTTTTTTTTTTTTTTTAAATTAAAAAGACATGAAATTGCTTGGCTACAAAATTGTCAGAGAGGAATTATTTCTTCTCTTCTTATCTCTTACTTGATCTGAAGATTGTTGTCACACCCACAGTGATAAATTTATATCTAGTTCTCTGATGGAAAGAATTCAGGGAGTGAGAGGTAGGTGAATGTTAGGAGTAGAGCTCTTATCTAGACATGGAGTATCAGCTAAAAATGAATTAATAACGTGTTGAGACAGAAAAGCACAGCACTTTAGTTCTTTAATATCAAAGCATTTTCTGGAGTACTGGGTCACAACTGAAGCTAAAGATTCTCAAAAAAAACACTCACACAGCATTGTGGAAAACTGCAGATTACCTTTGAGATTAGCTCAGTTGGTTGGAGCCTGGTGCAAATAATGCCAAGTTTGTGGGTTTGATCCCTGGGGGACCCTTGACTTAAGGGTTGGACTTGATGATCCTTGTGGGTCCCTTCCAACTCAGAATATTCTGTGATTTGTTGAAGACCCCCTTGTGTGGTCTTGAGATCCTCTGAATACTGATTAAAATCCCTGAAAAAAATGTGATAATATGTAACATCTTTTTCTCTCTAAGTACACTTGGTGGTGAAAGGAAGATGTGGAAACTTTGATCATAAAGAACAAGGTTGAGTGGATAAAAGATTTAAAATTTTGCATGGTACCTGCCTATATTTTTAATTTACATGTAGTATCAATAAAATAAAGCTTTTATCACAACTTTGACACAATATATGTTTTAGTGTGGTGAAGTACTGCATAAGGCATTTTAATGATATGTTCCCACAAGCTCAAGTTAGCACATCTTAATTGCCTGTCAGTCAAGTGGCAGTGACTGGTTGTGCGCATGGTCCTAGCCCATTGCAAACAGGCAGCTCAGCCAATCTTCATGGGTGACTACTTACAAACCCATTTTACTTTGCATTTGCAACAATCTAGCAGTGTGCTTGGAGCAGTCAGTCACTACCAGTTCACTGAAAGCCAGTAATGTCTTGCAGTCAAGAGACCAAACGGAATTAGAAATGGTAACCTGAAGAACTACTGACTCTCTCACCAGTGGATTTTGGGGAGAAATGGTAAGATTTTCCAGTTTACTGCATTTCTCTTTTTTAAGCTGGCAAATAATTATATTACAATGTAAGTTTGAGCCACAGTTTGATTAAAGTTTGTGAATCCACAAGTCAGTCTGCTGGAGGAATAATTCACACATGGTTAGTCACTAGGAAGAGTAACTCCTACCTGAGTAAGAGGCTTCAGGAAAGCAATTTAATTGCATCCTACGGCTTTTTTTTTTTTTTTTTTTTCTTTCCATAGACTCCCTCCCTTCTGTTGAGTCAGAGTGGAAGATTGAATTATCACCTACATTTTCTTTCTTCTGTTTCCCCCAAACATGGCAATATTTGAAATAACTTTTTTTTTTTTTTCATTTAAACCCTTTGTGCATTTCAACATTCCTGGATGCTAAATTTAAATTAAATTTTCTCATTAGGACAAGTGACAAAATTGAAGTATACCCATCAAAAAACCAGTCTGTACTAATTCTCAAAGGTAATGCACTTCCCTGTAGTGTGGTTAGCCTGTATGGATGCAGACAGGTCACTAGTGTTCCTTGTGAATGCAGGAGTCAGTGTGGGATGTAGGGCTGGGGCGGAAGTATCTGTTTGCTTTACCTAGGAGATGGATTTGAAATAGTCCTGGGAGGGCATTCAGGCTCTACCCAGATGAATGTGTTCCATCTTCAAGATGGATTATACTGATAACACACAGATGTTATTTATTTGTAAAAACCCATTTCTTAGATTTTAGAAATGTCAGGGGTATACTGGGGAAAAAAAGATTTCCAGTGTGGTGCAGCCTATCCCTATTAACAAAGTATTTGACCTCTTCCATACGCTGCAATCCCAACAAGTGACTCAAAGAGTCTAAAGCAGTGAAAACCATGCAGAATTGCTTTATTTGTAGGGCCAAGAGATTCTGGGAAAAGGCATCTCTGGAAACTACTTAATAGCCACAAAACCCACATAGCATCAGCTGCTGTCAGTACATGTCGCTCACCACATTATAGCCTTGGGACAGTTGCAGGTAGGTCATAACAGAACCACATTTGCACCAACATCCTGTCTCCAGCAGCAACCACAAGTCAAAGTCTAACAAAGAGCGTGAGAACAAGGAAAACAGAAGGTACATCACTGAAAAGCATTCTCACCCTTGCGTCATTTTCAAATGAAAGTAAATTAGCTTTCCTGAGATCAATATAAGTGAGTTGTTTGGTTCAGTTTGGTTTTATTTGGCTTTTATTTGGTAATATTTACAGATTTCTTACCCACAGCATTGTCCAATTTTTCCGTAATGCTGTGCAAACTTCAAGAATTCAGAGCATTCTGTGTCAAGCAATTCCCAAACTGAACTATTTCATAAAGAGCAATAATTCTGCTCTTTTGCTTCGCATCTATGTCCCTTAAGCTAGACAAGAGCAGTGCAGTTTTGCAGTCCATTGAGATTTTTCACAATGATGCTCATTAAGAAAGTACTAAGCTTCGCAGTTGGTTTTGCACTGTTCAGCACTCCTTCATTTACACCTGATGCTACTTGTGTCTCCTCCCAAGGAGTAGCTGAGGTCAGTTCCATCCCTCCTGCAGGCTGCCTCTGCCCTCTCTTGGGCACTGACCTTAACCGTATAATCAAGTGTTGAACATGCTGACAGTTTACTCTCTTCATGCTTAATTTCCATATTCTTAAAAATAGTTTGCCTCCCCCACCCTTTGCTGATCTTGTATATGTAGACGGAATGGTTTGTCTGGAAATGAGCCTGCTTTTTTCTTAGTATACATAGCCCCCAAATCCAGAGGAAGGGCAAATAAACTTTTATGTTGACTTTAAAATTGTAAGACTTAACTAAAAAAGAAAAAAAATCTGTCTTCTTATTTCTGTTCTGTGTCTAATCATGAACTCCTAAGGTTTTCCTGCAGAGTTATATGGATTAAAATCTTTTTTTTTATTAAGCGATAGTTGAGACTTTTGCCTGGCATGAGAAAATGAGTAAAAAAGGCTTGCAGAAGAACACTAAAATCTTAAAAGTCATAATCAAATCATGAATATTGCTAACTTCAATCACTATAACTTTACACAGTGCCTAGCACATCTAATACTGTGCATTATTTTTACAGTTTTATTTTTGACAATTGCTGATCTAGGGAGTGTTATACTTCTGAGGAAAAGAAAGTGGAAGAACAAAGTAAACTGAAAGTAATTTTCTCCCTGGTCTAGTTGTATTCATGATCATTTTACTTGTAAAAGGTTATCTCATAGTTCACACCGTCAAATTCAAGAACATTTGCTTTGGGAGTATTTCAGGTGAAGCCACACTAAAATTGTGATCACAGTGGTGTGTCAAGGCATCAGGTCAGACTAAGAATCTGGGAATGTGCCCTAACTATGTTCTGCAAGATAAACACTTCTGTAGGTCTTTTCTAAAGTCATAAACACTATACCTGTGAGAATGAATAGGGGTATATTTAGAGACTCACTGACTTCCTATAGAAATTCGAATAATCTTCTTTCTTGTTAAATTATGCATCTCTGAATTCAGATCTACAAATGTGGTTTCCATCATTTTATCTTTCTCTTTATAGATAAAAACAGAGGGGTGAAAAAGATCTCAAGATATCACTGACTCACCTTCCACTGAAACCATTCCCCACAGATGATTACGTATCTTGTCTTTACAAATCCCAGTGAGGAGTAACCTGCAGTATCCCTTTATCATCTGATGTTACTCATTGACCATACACTGCTAAGCAAAGCTTAGTTTGGTAATTTGGTAGCTCTCAGTTTGGTAATTTGGTAAGTGAAATCTGCTTAATAACGAAGCAGATGGTTCTTAATATAGAAACAGATCTTTCTTAATAAAGAAATTATTTGTAGAAGTTCTCATTGTAATGCCTCCATCCCTGCTAAAGCAATCGGGCAGTCATGCTTTATTTATACCTAACACAGATGTTTCCTCATCTTGGAGCTGAAGACTTTTAATATCCTGGAAAGTACTGATTTAAAAGAACTGTGGATTACTCTGCAATGTACTTTTTCAAGTATGCAGCTTGAAGAACTAGAGTTTTTCTAACTTTTCTTCCTAACATACCCTTCCTCAACCGAGGCTATTAGTAAAACAGCACATCTATGATCTTCACTGTCTGGCAGTACAGAAATGCAGTGAGGACAAGAAGCTCCCACCTAATGGGTGCAATGTTCAGAGCCCCCCTCAACACCAGGGAGGCTGGTATTCCCTTCATGGCTGGTGCATCCCAAATGCTGCCAGCCCATGCTGCAGAGCCCACGCTGCAGAGCCCCACTGCACCTTCTCTCAGCACCATGTTTTTCATGGCATTTGAAACCTTTTGCTAGCTAAACACAGAAGGGAAAAACATTTAGAAATAACCAACTTAGAAAACTATGTAACAAATGCAGGGGAAGTGAGGAATAATGTTTGTTGGAATTCCCTGAACATATTGCAGATCGTTTACAGGTCTCAGCAAAATTCCTACAGAGCGCCAGGCGTAGGGAGTGAATTAGTGCTTCATGCTGGTGAAACCTTTTTCTTTAAACAAAATGCAAAGTTTAGGAACTGCATGAACTTTCCAAACGGCATTTTCTCCTTATCTGGATAAGAAGCAATAATCAATTAATCATTTCTTCTTAGTTATTCTTAGCTTTTTCTAGTTTCTTTCAGCTCCACTGTCATTGAGCAATCTCTAAATGTATTTTATGTCTGTTATCCAGATTACTGTCCTTGAGTTGCGTACCCCAGTCCCTGCCTGCCATCTGACTTTTTTTTTTTCTCGTAATTTGCATAAGATATGTCTGTAATCTGGCAGGATGTTCTCTGTCCAATAGTCAAGCATGTTGCAAAAACCTCTTATTATTTTTCTCCAGCTTAGTGAAGTTATTCAAAGAACTTTCAGTGCCTTGATGTTAAATGGTTATCTAGGTATCTGTTGAAAGGGAATAATGTTTCCTGACTGACTCTAAAGCATACATATTCTACTTTATTTGTCATAAATAGCGTATTTCTGCTAATGTAAAAGAGTTCCTCAGACCAACTGGAATAATAATGTGGCATGCAGCTACAGTCCAAGCAGCCAGCCAACCACAGCATGATCCTTTATCATAGCTTTGCATTGTTCTGCTAACTGCATGATGCCAAAAAATAATAATAATAAAGAGAAATCCTTTGTTCCCTTCCACTAACCTAGAAGGTCACAAAACAGACAGTTCCTTCTTGATTACACTAAATAAATAAAAGTCTGATTCACAGAGGGGAAACAATCATCTGCCAACTGCCAAACCCTATAAAGGGTAAATCTGTTTTCACTTTGTGAGCCAGATTGATGAGTCACCGAGGCTATGACTAATACCAGCAAGAATTAAAATGTACCCAACAATATAACCTCCCTTTGTACTACAAAAAGGGTGCCTCAACAGCAGTTCCAGCTCCAACAAGTTCTAGTGAGGAGCAGGGACCACCCTGGCATCTCTGCCCCAGAACCACTGGCCCTCCTGTCACAGCTACTGACATACATTTGCAGTATTCACAGGCATAAACTCAGAATGGAGATACATTGAGATGAATAACTACATTCTTCATTTGGGAAATTAGCCACTATGGAAATAAACACCCACCTCTCCTCCCTCCCCCCCTTGCCTGGGTAAGCCACCTTCAGATCATGCCATAACCAGAGGTTCCACCCAGAGCCTGAGGGACGTGCACTTGAATGGAGACAGCAGGGTTTCCAATAGGAAAATCCAAGCAGGCAGGTTCAGAGAAAGACAGAGGTTTTTGCAATAAAGATTAGGGTTTAACTGGGGTCTTCTCAGGAAAGGCACAGTCCAAGAGGCTGGAGAAAACTGGATGAAATTAACTGGTCACTTACTATTTTGAAAATCATGTAAGAAAAATGTTACAATAATGATAACAACAACAACAACAACAAAAAGGGTTTGTTCATTCGTTTCATTTCATTTCTTTAAGTGGGTGAATGTGCAAGTCCAATGCAGTCACTAAAAAATTCCTGTTGATTGTAACTGGGCCAGGATTTCACCAACTGTACTTATCCCCCCAATGCATGTCTTGGTAGCTCATCAGAACTATCTAATGCTGTAAGCTCTTACCACTGAGACACATAAAAACCCAATGGAAACTGTCTTCAAAGCAATAAGGAAAATCTTTGTCATTACTTAATACAACAATACTACTTCTGATTTGAGAATTAATTCTCCTGCACACTCAGCCATGCTCAGGGTCCCTGGATAACACCTAGAAACTGCACAGAAGAGTTACCTAAAGTGAACTAAAATGAAATGAGGAAAAACTCCCAGTTTCCCTATGGATGAAAGTATTTGTCAGTCTGTAGATAAACATCTATATTGACAGCCTGGCATTTGGGACTCTCTTCTGCAAGATCTAGCATGGACCTGAGCCCCTAAATTTGGGGGTTGTTGATTAAAAATAGAAACTAGAATATCACCATCTCTTAAATCTCCAGTCACCTGGTTAGGAATAATTTTGGTGAGGATGTGTCAATGAGAAAAAGAGAGAGAATGACACTTTACTCAAACACTTACTCATGAACAGGAAATAATGTGAATATCTGCACACTTTTTTAGGCCCTACATGAATCTAAAAAGCAGAAGAGCTTCAACCTATTTCAGACTGAAACAGCTGCAATTAATACTTACAGCTGGTTATAGAAGGTACTTCTCTACTTGACCTTTGCAGAGCAAGGCTACTGGTGCTGGACTGGAACATAGTATCCTATTTTTTACTGAATTTTATTTGGGTTTATTTAAAATTATTCATTTTTTCAATCCAACAAAGTGCTTACTTTTATTCAAATATTTAAAATTACTTTTATTTTTATTATCATTTAATACATGAGTATGTTAAAGATAGTGGGGTTTTGTCATTAATTTTGTAAGTCAGCCTCTGAACGAAAGAAAGAATTATTTGCTCCATACTTCTGCTAAGTTTGGCTTGAGTCACTTGTCTAGAGAACCCAGAAACTCCCTATTACAACTACTTTATTTTTCTTTAATGCTCTGACCTTTAGTGGAATGGAAGTAAAAAGTAGGTTATTCCACTTTTTTACTACAATTGCAACCTTTCACATTCAGTTATTGTAGCAATTATGACAATTGGATATGTAATGAAATACAAAGAAATATGGAAAGGACAGTCAGATATTTGACCTGTGCTGTCACAAAAAGGTAGAGGAGGTTCAGATACCAAAACCACCTGGCTTCCCAGCATTTGTTTTGATATACATACCTTTTTTTCTTTTTTTCCTGGTGGTTCAATCAGAACAAATAATGCATGTCCCTTAGGAGAGCAGAGTTATAAATTGCAGTCATAATTTTGAAGCCTCTGAATAACATATGTAATAACATATGTAATTTGTGACTCATATGCCAGAAATCCCAATTTGGTGTATCTATCAGCAGTATTAGATGTTCTAACTTTTTTTTAATAAATAAATGAAATACTATTAATCAGTCATTTAACAGTTATAAAACTCTCAAAAGCAAAAAAGCACATACATACATATATGTATATAAACCTGTACAATGGAGGAGAGAAGTCAGTGAACTGGAGCTGAGTCTGTTTAAAAATCTTTCTTTGACCTTGTGCAAGTGGCTAATTCCTCTGCATCTCAGTTTTCCAGTCACAGTAAGCTCATAATAATTCTCTGCCTTGGAGAAGTGTTGTGATGACAAACCATAATTATTTGAGAGGTTTACATATACAATTGTGAAGGGACCCATAAAAATAAGTAGGCAGATAGAAGTGATTCATTGGATGAAATGAAATGATGCTTGTTATAATGATTTCAAATTTCATCTTCTTGGCTGTATATAGAGACCTATGGCACAGGAAATAAACCATGGGTTTACTGCTGAGGACCTGACCTGAAGAGAAATAGTTGAAACCTTTTTCTAGTTTCTAGTATTTTTTTCTTCTTTATTTCTAGATCTCAACCACTTGACTTAATTTTTCCATATCTCTTTGGAAATTTCAAAATTGTTTCCACCCTATCTCCTCCTCCCAAGCTAAATATCTGGACAGATGTGTGGGCATAGGCTGGTCAGGAGAGCTGGTTGACAGAGCAGGATGGAGCACGACAAGGCTGTGAGTCTTTGAAGGAGCAGGGCTGTGCCCCCAACTGTTTGTAGAGGAAAGATGACAGACGCATTGAGGAATCTGACTTGAATTTAGAAAATACGTAGGAGTGTGGAGAGATAGAACCCAAAATACCAGTAACAGAGAAGGTTGTGTCCAGTCTTACAACTTTGTGTGAATGGGGACATACTTCTATGTTACCTAGAGTGAAATAAAGTGTGTGTACATGTAATCAAGCATAGGGTTTAGAATTTTTTAGGCTAGTATTTGTTTCAGCTATCATAAGCCTCCAAAGACCTGCACTGTAAATCCAAATAACGCACAAGGATGGAGGGCTTCAAGCTGTATGGCACCTGAATATTAATGGGTTTCTGTGCTTCCACCAAGAAGCAAGAAAAAAGCAATGAGTACAACTGGTGTCTAAATGAGAAGAGCAGGACAGCAGGATCCAGGGAAGCTGAGGAGTGAGCTCTACACATAAGGCTGACTAAAGACTACTGCAAGCAGCCTAATGGTTTCTTTCCAGCAAGCTTAAGAGAGTTACTGCAAAAGATAGAAAAGAAAAAAAAAAAAACAGAAACAAACAAAACTAACAAAACCCCAATCAAAACAAAACAAAATAACCCTCTCTGAAATTCTGACAAACAAAAATTTAGCTAGAATAGAGCCTTCTGTCTGGAGAACCATAAACTGCACCTCTGTGTGTGTGACATAGCAAGGCCCCAGAAACCTTAATACAATTCAGTGATGAAAGAGGAGAGTTTGTAGTCATTCATAAGTGGTAACAGTATAAAATCTACTAGCAGTGAACTGATTGACCAACTGCTTGACAGTACATAGCTTTCTCCAAGTCAAGAGTGGCTGTAAAGGTGATGAGTTTTTAAGTTCTTTAATCTTTGTGCAGTGGTGGTATAGAGACTTTGAGAACTATCTTCATGACATGCTCTTGGAGAGAGAGCAAGGTGCAGGGTGGCAGCAACAGTACTGCTCTTGTGGATATGACAGCCTAAGTTGATGAGTAAAGTGCTATGTTAGCATTCTGTGATTATCTCCCACAAAGTTACCAGCTCTCCCTACAGTCTGACCTCACTTAGGAGAAGGATAAAGCCTTGAAGTTTCCTTCTCTTGGTGCTTTTGTTTCTCCCTTGCCTTTGAGCAGTATGTCAAGACAAAGATGCTTATTTAGGGATGCTTGGTAAATGAAAATGGGGCAGAGAGGGGAAAATACACTACAGTATGTAAAATTCCTGGCTTGAGCAAATGAAATGGAAACAGGGTAATGTTAACTTTATGAATTGCTCTATATCATGAAGTTGTGAAACTGCAATGGAAATTAAAAGAAAGGTAACAAAATGAAATGTTGTCACACCTTAGCTGCAGCCTCTAGCAGGAGGGAAAAGCACATCCTTAATGTGTTCTTAAAAAAAATAAACTGCAAAGACTTTTTAATCAGAAAAGCAGGTTCCTACAATGTGATGAAGAACCTTGACATCAACATGATGGCAAACTGAATCAAATTACTGATGTATGCAACCATTATATGTGATTATTTTTTTGTAACAGAACTATAGTGGGATGAAAGTTGAAGGACATTTGGAGTAAGAGTAGAGCTGTAGATGTAGGTGAAACCTGTGAAAAAGAATATGAAGTACTCAAAGCAAAATCTATATGTGAGAAAATATAAAAACTGGAAACATACCACAGGGGTTCATTTGAAAGGACACTACCAAACACCTCTTGCTGAAAAACCAAAGGAGACAACTGACCACACTGAAAAAAGATAGCGGCAGAGCTTTATGAGTTGGAATTCCCAAGTTAAATACTACTGTATTGTATGGCAAGAAAAAAGACTGATTAATAAGGTTCAGGTTAGGGCCTGGTTCAAGCACAGGGCAATGACAAGGAAAGAAAAAGGAAATCATAAAGCAAACAGAAGGAATAGCAACAGCAGACTGCTGTACTAACAATTCTCCAGGAGTAATACACAAGAGAAGAAGAGAAGTGCAGTTAATTAAAATCTACTTTGAATAATATGGTGATAATGTCAATTACTAATAGAATAAGATAAGCTTATGTATTACTGTTGCTATGGCTACTTTTTATTGGGCTTATTCCTGCCAAGTTGTTTTTCTACTTCACGTTTGTTTTATGCAGATTTGATCCCTAATATCAATTTCAAGCATGTGAGTTCACCTACAGATTATAGTGGCCCAGAAAGAAGAGCAGATTCTAAACATATTCCTGCTTTTCACTCTGACAAGAACTTGTCAGAATGAAAACAAGATCTAAACAAGGGTAAACTACTGCTGGGGGAAGAAGCTGAGTTACAGGCCTCTGCAGGGCAAGCATTGGCACTGATTGCTGGAAAGATATATATTCAAAAACCATGTTTGTGCAGCAGAAATAGCGGGATCAGAGATGTGAACAAGTGATATGAGTGGGGCATGGGGGAAAACGCCAGGAGAGGCTTCTTTCAGAGCAGATGCTCACTTTAAAAAGAGAAAAATTGCCCCTGTTGTTCCTTACAGACTTCAGGATAACAGAATTTTTTATTCATTCTTTGCAACCAAATCAGATTGTCTTTGGGAGGCACCTGAATTTCCAAAGGCAGCAACCCAGAGAGTTCTCTACATAGTCACGTTGACTTTGCAGCAATATAATTTATTGACCCAAATGCTGCAGGTAAGTGCTGCCAACATTGTATAAACACATGAGAAGACCATTTACATATAATTTATTCTCTGCAAGGAACATCTTTTGACTGCATAATTTGTTCAGTTTTAACAGCACCATGCCGGTCTTGAAGATTAATGCACAGTTTATAAATTCTGTTTTGAGGGTTCAGCCTCTGCCCTCTATAAACCATGGTCCTATACCAAAATCGTGGAAATAATCTGGAATTCCTGATTAATGGAAATCATGTTTTAATAATTTCTCTTCCATTTTTGTAAATCGCTGGTACATGTGTGTGCAACTGCTGACAAATAACAGAGGATGTGGGCCTGGAAAAATTTTTAATTTACCAGCTCTTCAGTAAGGAATAAAGACTTTTTGTGTTTTAGCTGAAAAAGCCATGGGTTTATTTGCTGATGCAAAACAAGAAAAGATTCATACAGCCCTGTCTGAAATCTAGTATTCTCTTTGTAGAGAATGACAAATGAATGGGCATGGATTATACATGAATTGCCAGAACCTTTACCCTGTTATGAAGAGTATTCTGAGGAATGAGCCTTGTCACAAGCACTTCACAGAAATTGCACCCAGCTGAAAAATGACACTGATGGTCTTGTGCCACTCTTTGAAGAGCTTTGTTCTTTATGTGCTTTATTTCAATAACCTCTAAATGGGAATAAAGCCACGAACAGACAGTCTGAAGCATACGGTCATATCCCCATTCCTACATATTGCGTGGAGAATAGCAAAATGAGGTCCTGATCAAAAGAAGGCAACATGGAGAGTAGAAGTAAATGTTCTGCAAGAGAAGGATACTGCAGTGTGAGAATCTCAGCGATGGTTTTTAGTTTTGCCTTCACCTTCAAGTTATTATTTGATTTTTGGTGGAGGGACACTTTTCCCCAGCCACACCGTGTGCTTGTCCAAGTCAGTTCTGTTTCAGAACAAGAGAGTCAAACCTTGATAAAGAAGTATACAAAAGGAAAGTGCAAGAGCTGAGAGAACAATGAAAATTTTTATTTGAGGACAAGAAATAAAACAGGCCATCTGAGCTCAACTGCTTTGCTATTTGTTTTAAAACCCAGGCCCAATTGTTTCTCCTACTACTCCAGCTGGCAGCCTTCACTAACCGTTCCTACACCTTGACTCAGCCAGCAGGGGTGAGTCAGTGACCCACGGAGCAGGAACACAAGCAAGTCTCAGCGAGGACCTGAGCACGTATCAGAGTGCACTTGTAGCTAGAACTGAACAGAAACCAGGCAGGAAAGAAAAGCTGTTCATCGGCATGGTCTTCTCATTTCATGTAATTTAAACGCCCCTGTGGGAAAAGATCTGCCTGTGAATCAGCAGAATGCCTTGAGCACAGTTCACTGGAGAAGCCCTATTTATGTATTAAATGAAACATGCACACAAGTATTAGAAAATAACATATGTAATATAAGAATGACAGTGGTTGGGGACCCCAAGAAGAACTGGAGAAGGAAGAACAGTTCTGTTCTCCTGACTGATGTACGGGTTATAAGCCAGCTGCCATCAGAGCCAGCCTTAGAATCAGTGAGGGCCCAAGCTGCTGGTGGTGGGGTGAGCTGCCCCCTCTGCTCTCTGGCCGGTAGTAGGACAGTCATAAAGAAAATTTCTTCCAGCTCTACCTCAGTTGTCAGAAAGTGAGTTCAGCTGGTCACCTGCATTCCCTGCACTCATCTCTGACCATGGTTATTTGGAAAATTGTGTATTAGTCAGATCAGATCCTCCGTGAGAACCAGCTGTTGCAGCTTCACTGCTGCCACTCAAACCAGCTTGGGAGATAGCATTCATTTACAAGGCACCACTACATTCAGGATATTTAATAATTACCCCAGAAGACATTTCAATAGAATTATAAAATTCCGTGAGATGATGAAAGTTAATCTCAAGAGCCAGGTGTATATATATATTTCTTATGGAAAAATGCATTGTTTCTCTCCAGGTGCCATAGTATACTGCAACCTTTACTAGATTGCAATATGTTTTCAAATTATAGTGTAGTTCATGGTAGAGAAAAACAATCAAAACGGACAAGTAGTTACAGCAGAAATTGAATTAATAACACCCTAATTACAGGTAACAGGAAAAAATTTAAGGTCTGAAACATCCAAGCAGTTAGTAAAAGAAAATCTATGCCCTTCAGAAACTACTCTATTTGATTCATTTGTGTTTTAGCTTTCTGCACTGGTCTACCTTTCCTGAATTAATTTTCTTGTTCCCAACTTTTCTCAGCCCTACACAACAAATCATTCTGTCAGCACAAATGTATGTTGTTAAATACACATAATGCTGTATGTCTTCTGTGAAATTAATCACAAAGAGTGGCTATCCCATTACTTTTCAATCTTTTTGAGTCGCTTTCATTTGGCAGAGAAAAACAGAATTACTTTTTCATATTATCTCTTTGTACTCTTAAAATACATGAAATTGCAGGTGTTGATTTTCACTGTGCTCCATCCTCATTTTCTGTTCCACCAACCCTCCTCATCACATGACAGTGAAGGATTTCAGGGTCTCATTTTTGCATTTGGCACATCCTTACTCTTTGCATTTGGTACATCCTTACTCTTTGCATTTGGTACATCCTTACTCTTTTCCTTCATTTATCCCAGCCATTTTACAGTTGCACTGCAAGCCCTGCATCAGCTTCCCAGATTGGCTTCCCTGGAGCTCATACACAGTGAAGTACTGACAGGCAGCATTCTGTGGACCGTGAAGATCTTTCATTTTCTGATGCTTCTGTCCTTGGCAGTCTTGAGTACCAGCACTTTCTAAGCAGGAAAGCTCTAGCCTGTTAGAAAGACATCTCACACATCTCTTGTGTGCCTCATTTCCATTACCACCTTCCTCCATCCATCCTGGATAGGATACCATAGTACATGGCCCTGATGGCTGAGACTTAGATTAAACAGAAGGAAGTTTCTTTAGTCCTCTCACAAACAGATTCATCCCATAGTAAGTCACAGGCATCTGTGGAAAATTTTTTCAATTCCTGGGCCCAGTCCCAGAGGCCCCTTTCTCCCTCAGGACATGGCTTACCCTCTGTTGATAACCTAAGGTTTCCATCAGCACCTGCAGCTCACCATGATCAGGACAAAAGATCTGAACACCTCCTGACCAAGCCTTCCCTGAGCACAGCTCAGTGCCCACCTTGCTGAGTATTTCCAATACTTGAGCATCTACTCCCAAAAGCCACTGCCAGTGCAGTTCCTGCCAAAGCCCCACCTTAAATGCGCTGGATGGACAAGGGGAGGACAAAGGGACACCTCTGCCTTAAGCAGATCTATAAATCCTGGTCACACCAGAGAAGAGATAATGTTTCAACTTTTACCCTAAAGGGAATTGGCTTTTTGAGAGATAAATATTTTTTAAACCGGTGAAAGGGTAAATCCTGTAACATTTTCATCTTCCCATTTTTCATTAAATCTCCTCCCCTTTGATCACACCCCAAATGGAGAGCAACAATATTTTTAACAAACATGAAATGTTCAAAATGAAAATTAATCTGTGTAACTTCAGGGTTATGGAGGTCTTTCTATCAGAAAACATCTATTCCTTGCATTAGCTAATTCAAAGGAACCTTCTAAATAGTCCTCCTGAGACTCCAGTTCCCTTTTATTAGCATTCATCTGTCTTTTGGCTTTTCTCTCATGGAAGATTAATAGCTGCAAAGGTCAAGGGTCATTGTGAACATTTAGTCTGACCTGCATAGCATAGGCCATCAAATTTTACTCAGTAATTCTTGCACTGAATCCCATTAATTGGAGATAAAACATCATATATCTTTTAGCAAGAAGTGTTGTCTTGATTTAAAGACAGTCATTGAAGAAAAACCTGCTCCAGAAATTTGTTCCACAGTATATTTACCCTGACCTGCAAATTCTCACTAGAGCTGATTAGGATTTTTTTCAATGAAATATTTTGCACTGAAGAAGTGTGGGTATTATCCAAAGAGTGTAGCCCTTGACCTTTATCTCATCCTTTTAATTCCACAAAAGGAAAAAAAAAAAAAGAAACAGAAAGAAACATATCCCTCAATGCACTGGACTCTTTGTTTGGGTTTGCTTTCCAGATGTTCCTCTTTCCCTCAATATCAGGGCAATTGGGGAACCAGGCTAATGATGTTACCTGTGTAATGCTTAGGCAGTGACGATGCCTCTCGTGAAGTCTCAGCCAGACCAGAAGTTTTCAGACACACTGACCTGGGAATCCCATCCTCATCAGGTACATGTGCCCAAATACCAGCCAAACCCTGTGCTTTCTATCAGGCCTGTGGTCCTACTTAAAAGTGCCATGAATCCCATTTGTGCCTCCTGTGTTTGGAATATGGCTTTGGCCTCAGAAAACTCATCCATTGCTTTCAAATAAACCACACAAAATAAATTATTCTGGCAGAAGTTTATAGCTCTTAGGGGCAATCCATTAACTTTCTGGAGAAGGGTTTGCTATCAGCCTGTCGACAGATCGATGGCAAGCCAGAGCCTCTGGTGATGTACAGCCTGAGCTACACAGATTAGTTTGACCTACCAAAGCAGTGTGACACACAGACAAGCAAACAATGATGGTACAGTCATGGTTTTGAATTTCTTAACATCCTTTCCCAACAGATTACCTTTCCCATAGACTGAAATTCAGCAACATGAATTTATCAGAGTGGATCTAAAATGGTTTTCTAACTAATTTTTTCCCTGGTTATGGTATAAATCTTAGCCTTCCAGATATAAAAGGTGGAAAGACTTCAAAGAAGCTTTTTTCCAACAGATAATTTACTTTTTATAAAATGACCTTTCAAGAAAAAAAAGATGCTTTTTGCATCAAATAATTGGAAAAATTTAACATAATTTCCTCTTTCAAAATAGTATAAATTTTGTTTGCATATTTGAAAACTTTTAATTTTGTAAATAAATTTTTATACATAGTATAAATATACAAAGAAGCTTTGCTCTAAACCATGCTTTCCAGAAAACTTTAAGAACTTTCAGCTTATGTAGCAATGTCAAATTGCCCAATATGACAAACATAATTTCTGACATCACTATGACTAAATTCATCTGCTGGTAGGGGAAATTTGGAATACATAAACCTCACAAACTCTATCACAATCTTTCTAAGGTAGAGGATAATGGAAGCCACTTAGATGCTTGTTCAGAGACTTTTTCGACAGGCTTGAGAACTCAAGCACACTCTTCACCTCTCCCCATTGTACAAGAATCTCAGGGCAATTTTTCTCCTACCCTTGTTACCTCTGCTCACTGGCTAGTGGAGGGAGAATGAGTCCAGGTCCAAGCACCTCTGACAGCACAGGATGCAAGAGCAGGAAGAGACACAAAAGCTGGGAGTTCAGGAACACAGGCACAAAATTAGAAAATTCACATTTAAAAATACCAACTCATATCGATTTTAATCAATGTTTCATTTTGCCACTTTATGCAATATTTCTTTTTCTTCTTTTGGTGGTAGTAAAACATTAAGAAACTGAAAATTCTGTGGAAGTGCTGTGAAAACATGATAAATTGAAAGCATCATGCCAAAAGAGTTCACTGCTCAATCACACAGAACACAGGCAGATTACAAATGATGACAGCAAGACCACAAAAGTGAGGTCTGATGAGCCAATAAATACATTCTGGTTACAACCACAAATATACCCGACTTTTTTGTCCTTTCAGTTACATTGGCTGCTCTCAAATGACTTTGAATGGGATTATTACTCTGACATGCTGAAAATTGCTAGGATAGACATCTCCTTCCACAGCGGATTTTCCTTTCCATATCTGATACTCCCTAACAGCTATTACACTGGGCACATTCTCACAGTCTATTGTTCAATTTCAATAGTAGTTACAAATTCAAGCATTTTCAAGAACTTCCTGTTTTCTGGCAGTTAATTTTTTTTCCTTTTGTAAAATGAGTTATGTGATTATTTTTACAGTATTATTGTCTCAACTTCTTAGCATATTATTTGAAAACAGTAAATGGTTAGAGTTTATGTCCCATTCTAAAAACTTGCCATTAATGTATGTGTGTTGTGGGACCTGGAATCTGTAATATTCTGCTGAAAGAGCCAATGCCTACTTAGTTGCAAATAATTTATTGAAAATCAGTTTGGCTACCCAGAAAAATACCCCTTCTAATTCTCAAGGTAACAGCTGGAAGGCTTCAGAAACACAAGTTGGAATTACGGTGCCTCAGCACAGGTCTTGGAGCTGTGATGGGCCTCACATGGTGATAAGGTTCCAGAACCCTCTCTGAACATTGCATCTTACAGACACATGGTGTTTTGCACAAATAATGCCACAGTAGCCCTGGCCCAGATCTGCTGGGCACAGCTACACAGGGAAGTAGCAGTAAAACCTGACACTGCCACCATTTTCATTTATTCAGTTTGATTTTGGGAACTTCTCACATAATTTCCCACTACCCTGGCTTTCTTGCCTAATCAAAGCACTTGAAGCTGGGAGGCAAGAATGCTGTTGAAACATATGGTTTATCCATGGAAATCATTGCTCTAGTCTCCTAAATCAAAACTAACCATTTGATTTACTTATCTTACCAGATTATCACAATTATTTGGCTGGCAAGTTTTCCTCGTGTCTTTAATGTCCAGATCTGTATTACACTTGTCTTGTGTCAGATGCCATTTTGTAAGTGTAATGGTAACAGATCAATCAAAACACTATTTTCTCATTCTTTTTTTCTGCAAGATTTAGGCTTAAGACATTCATAAGGTTTTTACTTCTCCTGATGCAACTTATGGTGTAAACAGCACATGTAGCCTAAAACTTGCTCATGCCTCTCAATGCTATGGCATGTACTGTTTCTATTTAATCCTCATTGCAATTACTTATACAAAGAAATACTATTTGAAAATCATTTCACTCTTTTTAGTTGACTTTTAACACCTTTTCAGATCTGCGGGACTATTTGACACTGGGTTGTTAAACACCTACACACAAAATAATAATTTGAGAACCTCAGTTGAAGCACAGAAATAGCATGAAAAATCTTTCTACTTAAACACAACAAAATTTTCTTTGGTTTGTTCAGCCTAGATAGGAGGAAACTGAGGGGAAGATTGCAGTCTTCAACATCCCCACAAGGAAAACCAGAGAGGACGGTACTGATCTCTTCAGTCTTGTGACTCAAGTAAATGGCATGAAGCTGAGTCAGGGAGGTTTAGGTTGGATATCAGAAAAAGATTTTTCACCCAGAGGGTAGCTGAGCACTGGAACAGGCTCCCAGGGAAGTGGTAACAGCACCAAGCCTGGCAGAGTTCAAGAAATGTTTGGACAATGCTCTCAGGCATATGGTGTGATCCTT
The DNA here is from genome assembly GCF_003031625.1 of Empidonax traillii. Lineage (NCBI taxonomy): Eukaryota > Metazoa > Chordata > Aves > Passeriformes > Tyrannidae > Empidonax > Empidonax traillii. The sequence continues at coordinate 942,379 of NW_020955594.1, read as the reverse complement.
GGGGTGTTCTGCACAGGGCTAGGGCTTGGACTTGATGGTCCTGATAGATCTCTTCCAGCTCAGCATATTCTATGAATGTGACAATCAGGCAGTTTGATCAATTGATCTCTGTATCCTGCAGAAGCCATTAAATATGTTTTCAATCCATGATGACACAGGTTCTGAATGATACAGCTGCTGACTTATATAATAACCATTCACATCTGTGACTTTTTGGTTTAGGACTTAGGTTTTCTAGAGCTGAAAGCAGCAGGAAGATGTAGGTCCCATAGATTATTCATACACATGACACAGGAAGCTCCTCATAACAAGTTAGTTCAATCCAATATAAAATTACATGTTTTCTATTTTTTTCCCTGAGAAAAACACTAGCCTTGAAAAACCAGTGCGTGTTTTTGCCACACATGGGCATAAACATCTTACTGAAAGACATTCCTGGTACAAAGAGGCCAAACACAACAAGAGCTCATAGAGGAAGGTCAGACAAGTTAAAAAAAAAGAAAGAGCTTTTAAAAATATATTTTTAAATTAGGACACATAATTATTTGAAGAAGTCATCACATCAAGTGATGGATTATCTGTGTGGTCACATCTGTAATCAAAATTGGATGCCTTTCAGTAGTATACGCCTCAACCAAAGACAAGCTCTTAGATCAGTTGCAAAATAACAAGATGAAACACTTTAGCTTGTCTTATAGAGGACAGGTAGGGCAATCTGCAGTTTTCTACTGCCTCTGAATATTCATTAAAAATCTACTCAGTCTTTTATTTTCATATTTTGTAATTTTAAACAGAAAGGTGTTTATCCAAAACTTTGGGTACCAGCCATAACTTATAAACTATATTGCACAAAAAATAAATAAAATGTCCAACCTTAATGCAGCCAAATAAAACTATAAACTAATGTCTCATCTTTCTTTGACTTTATAAATATAGTTCTTTATTTACTTCATAATTGTGTCTCTTGGATTGGCAACATGACACAACTTGCTGGTGGCGTGGACAGTGGGATTGAGGGCACCTTCAGTAAATGTGCTGGTGACACCAAGCCGTGTGGTGCAGTTGACACGCTGGAGGGAAGGGATGTCATCCAGAGGGACCTTGACAAGCTTGAGAGGGGGGGCTGTGTGACCTTAATGAAGTTCAACAAGGCCAAGTGCCAGTTCCTGCACCTGCATCAGCGCAATCCCAAGCACAGATTCAGGCTGGGCAGAGAATGGATTGAGAGCAGCTCTGAAGAGAAGGATTTGGGGGTGTTGGTGAACAGGAAGCACAGCATGACCCAGCAGTGTGCATTCACAGTCCAGAATGCCATCCATATTCTGGGCTGCACTGAAAGAGGAGCGGACAGCAGGTCTGGTAAGACCCCACCTGGAATATTGCATCCAGCTCTAGGGCCCGCAACTTAAGAAGAATGTGGATCTGCCAAAGTGAGTCCAGAGGAGGGTCACAAAGATGATCAGAGGGCTGGAACACCTCTCCTATGAGAGAGTTGGAGGTATTCAGCCTGGGCAGGAAAAAACACCAGAGAAACCTTAGAGCACTTTCTAGTACTTAAAGGGGACTTACAAAAGAGCTGGAGAGTGACTTTAGGCATGTAGTGATAGGACAAAGGGGAAAGGTTTTAAACTGAAAGAGCATAGATTTGGATCATGTATTAGGAAGAAATTCTTTACTGTGAGGGTGCTGAGGCACTAGAACAGATTTCCCAGAGAAGTTGTGGAATGCCACAGCTCTGGAAGTGTTAAAGGCCAGGTTGGATGGGTCTTTGAGCAACCTAATCTAGTGGGTAGCATCGCTGCCCATGGCAGGTGGATTGGAACTGGCTGATCTTTAAGGTCCACTCCAACCCACATCATTCCATGATTCTATGATAAATATGGGGAGTGGGGGATATCCCTTAACTTTCATAGAGTTTTCCCTTTACTGACTGACTTTTGCTTGTTGTAGTAAGTGACAATTATCTCTTTCTTCTTGATTTAGAACATTTTAGACTTCTCAGACACCAGAGAGGTCTGACAACTTGACCTAAAGCCTGAAAATTCCAGGCAGGGAAAAAAAACCAAACCAAACAAAAAACAAACAAACAAACAAAAAACAACAACAACAAAAAATTCCTCACATTTTTATAACTCTACATGTGGACAATATCTTACATTGTGCTTTCTCATGGGGTCCCGGTTAGTCCTGGTTAAGAACAATGTCTGGTTTTGAACTGGGCTCCTCTCCTCAGTGTCATTTTGACTGCAGATCACACAAGTGCTCTTTGAGTGTGGAAAAACGTAGCAGTTCCGCTTCTTTGCAGGCAGAAGGTAGATTGAAGCAATGATGACCAAAGGGTAAATTCTTGCCCTTATATGTCCCAGCCATTATGGAGAAGCAAATAGAAAAGCTGAGGCACATGGCAGGAAACCAAGCCCATCCTGGCTTGAAGGAGTGTGTTCTGGAACCTGCAGCTGGCTTCTCTGCAAAGAGCACAGTGCACATCGCTCCCTCTCTGGAGGTGGCTGCATTGTGGGGCTGGAATAGTCCATGTCACCCTCCTAGGACAAGTCCTCCAAAAGCAGGCAGCTGTAAGCATGCTGCCTCTGATCCTGCTGTGCAGTTCCTCACTGGACACCAGCACAGCAGGGTGGCCACAAAAACAGCCTCCAAATCTTGCTTCCTAGAGAGGATTGCTGAGCAGAGGCAGGGACGTGTTTGCCCAATTGATAATTGCCTTCACAGACACAATGGGATTTTATAAACAAGGTGCACATCCATTAGGTTGCTCATGGCAGTGACATTTCCTATTCCACCCTTAATGAAGCAGAGATTTTTTTTTTTAATCTATTACTAATTGGAGAGTGATACAGTAAAGAAATATGAGCTTGTGACTCAAGCTCTGCTAGCCCTCCTCAACAGCCAACAAGAGCCCTGAGCATCTAAATGTCTATCACTCCTCCAACAGCCAGGACAGCTTCTTAGTCACATCTTTGACCATAGCATTATTTTTTTTAATATGTCTGAGCTGTTTATTCCAGGCTAAAACCACCCCAGATCTGATGAGTGATACAATCCAGCTACACGCTGCTGATCTCCCAAGGGAAAGCATCCCTACAAGTGTTTAAGATGACTCCTCTCACTAGATTCTAATACCAGTGACTGAGATGGTTTTAGGGAACTTTAGAATGCTGTAGTCCCCTGGGATATTGCAGGGACAGCCTGTGCAGGATGAATCAATGCCATGCGTCAAGCACTGTTTGTATATGTTTCAGTGTAACCAGGCAAAGTCTTTTAACTTTCCATCCTAGAGCCCGAGCAGTACTTTCCTGAATGTCAGCCAGGAAAATTTTGTAGATTTGGCAGTAGAACTGTGGGAAGCCTGGTTGAAGACCAGCCCAGACTGCTGGAGCAGAGGCTTTATATACAGAGAGAGAATCCAAACACCTTCCTTTGTTTCATGCTACAAACGAATACAAATGGAGCCCTGAGATTGCAATCAGGCTCCATTGTATAAGCACAGGCCATTCCATTACTCCATTACAACCTTTTGGCATGTAGAACTTCATTATTTTTCAGCTGGAAAACTAATTAAAATTAATTCTTTTTTATTTATCAGTGGTAAAGCTTCAGTTCTTGAGTCTCCACTGGCTTCCAGCCATTTAATTTTGGTCCCTAGGGCAAAGCCTGACAAATTAAGATAAAGCCATTACTTAATGTTCCCCTCCTGAGAGAAAACAAGAAGTATTTCCCGTTCTTATTAATTGCACGAAGTCAATTTCCATGGTAAAATTTCAGCATGGCCAGACCCTCTGCATCCAACATCTCTCTCCTCCCATGCTCCCCTCTCAGCTGCAGTGGCTGAGGCAGGGAGAGTTGCCAGTTTTCAGCTGGGCTTTCTGAAATACCCTGAAAATCACAGGGTGAACAAAGGCTTTGCTCAGGTGTTTGGCCTTTGCCATTTAGGAGTCACCCTCTCCAGTACCTCTGAGAGAGGTATTTTTTGCTTTAAGGGTGCTGTGCTTTATCTCCAAGGAGAAGCTGGCCCTGGGGATCCTGGCCATGCCAAACAGCTTAGTCAGAGCTATGGTATGGGCACTGCCCCGTTCAAGTGCATTCAGAGCAGCCAAAATCCACCCTTTTTTTTTTTTTTTTTTTTTTTTCCCCCAATGTGTGTATCACAAAAGGTCACGTACTTTCTAAGCAGTGTGTTGACTTAACCGGTACCACTTCCCTGCCCTCCCCAGCTGTGGAGCCTGGTGCGACAGGTAACAAACAGCCCTTCCCATGGCAACACGGCTTAATGCCTGAGCACTGGGGGAGTGGGAGGACTCCAGCGCACAAACCAGCCGCTGAGCCGCAGCTTGGGCGAGCAGCCAGGATGATGCAAAAAGTTTAGAGGGGAAGCAGCAAAACAAACAGAAAGGAAACACAGCTTATGCCGGTAGTTGTGAGGGGACAGACGGAGAGCAGCATCACTGTGTTTACCTTGCTGTTCGTGTCCCTAGTACAAACCTCGCACCCCTTGGCCACCAGAGCTCTGCCCAGGATTGCTTGGGTCTTCAATGCTCTCTTTATAACATTCTTGCATTTAAACAAAGCTGACAATATTGAAGCCCAGCTCAATAGCAGAAGTTCACCCAAATATTTTCATAAAGCCAGCTTGTTTATGGAAAGACTTGGCCAGACAAGGAGACAGCTTGCTGAGAGCTGTTGAATTGTGTTATCCAAGATGTGTTGCCATGTTTGGGACTGAGAGCAGATATTGCAAAATGTCTGTTGACTCCCCGGTGGCAGCTTTAGCAGCACAGGGCTGGCACACTGGGCTGGGCTGTGCCAGTGCCCCTGAGGGATAAATTTGCTCTTCAGGCTTGGGACACCCTCCTTCACAGGCCATGCTGGTGCAAGCCCTCACTGGAGCATGGAGCAGCTTGCACGAGTGCCAGCACATCCCTGCTGTGCTGACATGTGCCAGGGCCAGCACCTTTATCCCCTGCAGGAACAGGCCCTGCCATCCAGCCTTTTGCTATGCCAGGAGTCTGAGTCAGAGTGAGATCCTGCTGCCTGTCCGGGACTGCCCAGAGAAGGCAGGAAAACATAGCCCTGAGGTGCTCCCAGTCAGGGCCACTCCATGGCTCATCCATGCCACCACTGAGGCTATCAGGTCCCCCAAGACTGAGAGACATGAAGGGAAGCCAGGGAGGAGATGGCAGTTCCACAAAAGCTCAGATTTGGGAGGAGAGGGTGCTGAAAACCCCCTGATCCCACATTTCTGGGAAGACACAAACAAAAACATCCTCGAGGGCAGATGTTTGGAAAGGAAGCGAAGCACACAGCTCCACTTCTGCTAAGTTACACCAGCCAAGGAAGCAGCTGAGCAAAGCACGCAAAGAACAAAACCTATTCACAAAAGACCTTCACACTGCTTAAGTTAACAGCAATGTAACCCTTGTTTACCTTATCGTTCCCCAAAATCAGCCATTCTTTTTGTGTTCTTCATTAAAAAATACATAGAGGATTTGAAGATGTCCTTTTAAATACTCTTTCAAAACTTTGGCATTTTGGGGAGAATTATAATTATATAGATACAGCTTTGTACAGAAATTCATTGCACATCCTCAGTTTTTCTAATCTCATCACAAATCTCTGATGGGTCATCTTGTCCTACCAGCTATCCCTGAATTCCATACAGCTGAACTGTGCTGGGGCACTTATGCTGTTAAAGCAGCAGACAAGGTTATGAAGATTGGAAAAATGCATCCTGATACCATTTGAGATGATTCAATGGATTAAAATTCAGAAGTGAGCAATAGGGAAAGTCTTGAACACATTTTGTGCTTAAGTGCTTCAAATAGCTTGTTACATACCATTACAGAAAACCTCATAGCACCCAGTGCTATGTGACAAACACTACTTAAATCAACATAATTCAAGTAGTCTTTTTCACTAAAAATCCTGAGAACTACATTAAAAAGTGTTATCTTTTTGAAATCTTTTTGAGGAAGATAGGAAAGGCCAGTTTTCCCAATAGCCTAAGCAGATGCAGTTTCTGTGCACTTTTAAGTCCATAGGGATTTTGGTCTGGTTTTGTTTTTTCATATCCAAGCTTTAAAATCCCAGCTGTGGCTTTTGTCCCAAATAAGATCAAGGGAAAATACATGTTCTCCCTATGTTAAAGAATTTTTTAAGGCATTTATATTGGGAAAATTTTCTGCTTGCTTAGTAGAGGGACTTGAATTTAGTAGAAAGGTAAGAGGTAGGATGTCCTTTTTCAAGTTCTTAATAAAATTACTAATACTCTGTTACAAATCCCCGACAAATCCCATCTCCCACAAACAATAGAGTTTTATTGAAACTTGGTCTGTAGTTTCTCCACTGACTCCTCATCCTCTCAAGGTGCTCTAGGCAACTGTGCCATAAAAAGCCACTGTCATAGGTCTGGATGTGAAAGCTGTGTGCTTATTGAGATCCCACTGTTCAAATGCTTGGGATCTGAGGAGAGGGTAGAAGCAGTGACCTGATGATGGAAAGCTGATAAATGAAAGAGCAGTAACAAGGAATTATGTGAGGAGGAGAGTTGTAGTGCAGCAGGCAGTAACAGGGAAGGCCATGGGAAAAAAAAGGACGAAAGAGGGAAATGCGTTGTCAGCAAGATTATTCATCTAGAGTGCAGGAAATAGGGAGAACCTGATTTCTCATACACTGTGTTACACAGACTTTTACTTTTTCCTCACCCCTCACCCCTCTGTGTAGTAACACAATTTAAAGAAGAAAGATAAAATACAGTCCTGCCTTCTCCTCCCATGCTTCCATCTCACATAACAGATGGATTGGCGATAAGGATAGTCCCCTTGAGTACTCAGCAGGGATATACCAGTAGGTATTTCTCTGTACATAATTACTAATTACTCAGTCCTTAGACAGATGCCAAAATGTTTTGTATTTGCACAGAAAGCCCCTGGGGAACTTTTAAGTGAAAAAATCAGCATTGTGATGTTCAGACATCCCAAGTTTAGGCAGCCGAACAGAAGAATTCAAAATCTGTTTTCAAGCTTACACATATACATATATACAGTCCATGTTAGAACTTTCCTGTAACCTCTCCAAACTTCAAAGTGCTTCACTTTGCACTGCTAGCTAATATTTCATTAACTTAGATGTTTATATGATATTTATAAGAAAGCCTGTCATTTTAAGCCGAGTCGATTGAAGACAGGTATTATTAACACTGGCATTATTTTGTTTCCATTTACAGTTTTCATAAGAAAAGAGGCAAGCCCTATTGAACTGCTAAAAAGGTAAAAGCTTTTTTTCCATCAGAATTCCACCTATAGCTAGTGTTAAAGGTGTTATAATTGGTTTCTTTCTTCTATAGGAAAACTAACAAAACAAAGGACTGGCAATTTTGCTGAGTACAGCCAAAGTCACAAGGGAACTGGAAAAGAGCACCTCTGTTTTGCAATCTTGGGAAACCTTATAGCCCCAAGGGACACAACCTTCAGTAGGATCTAACATTTTATCATGGGATCAGATGTTTAAATGAATTTCTTCTGAATTCATTTAAATGCTAGCCATAAAAGCTGAGAAAATAAAACATATCATAAATATATCTACATTGCAGGAAGAAGGAATGATAGTAACACATGCAAGCTGGATTGAGTTCTCATGGGATGATGGAAAGTTGTTTAATCATGTTTACATCTACACAGCCTTGGGTTCTCTGCTGTGGTGAACTGCATTTGGTTTTGTGTGGAAAGCACAGCTAAAAGTTTTCATACCAAGCCTCTATTCCTCCCTTTCAGTTAAAGGTAAGCTTCTAACACGAACACATGTGATGTTAAAAGTGTACAACCATACTGTAAATTGCACTACAGGTAAAAAAAAGACACAACAAAAACAAAATTAAACCAAACATAGATAAAATGAATAGGCAGGTCCAAAAGGGCAGCATTTCCTGAAAGAGATTAACTTACAGGAAAAGATATGTAAGGTCAAGATGTATGATTTATTGCTGTATAGTTTGTGGCCAACAGAAAAATGCAAAGATGAAAACATAAAGACATAAAATATGGTACTGTCAAGGTCACTTTCTTAATTCATTTTGTTCTAGTAGTTATTCCCCACAGGTTAGAAGTGAGTGGTTTTGTGGGTGGTTTAGAAAATTTAGAAATTATCTGACCACACAAACTCAGCTTTCGAATAATTTTCTCAAATGCACACTGTTTTCACTCATGATGTTTCTTTCTTTATATATGGGGTGCTTCTTCTTTTTAGATTGTTGTATGGAGCTCAGCACTGAGCAGGATTTGCACCAGTGACCCACAAGTATAAAGGCATTGTGAGAGGAAGGTGGGTTAAACATCTTGTTGGACCTGCCAGATTGCTCCATGAGAGGAACAGGGTGGTATCCCCTTTCACAGAGCAGGTACTCAGGTGATTCTAATGCTGCAGGTATCCCTGGTATAAAACCACAGTGTCCACTTCTCAAACGGTGTGCGTGGCTCTGATTTCCTAATCTTAAAAAGGTTTAGGAGATCTGGAAAACAAGCAAAGAAGTGCTACCTATATGAACCTAGACACAAGGAACAGCTTTTATACCAGGAATAAGAAAAGTTAAATGGACAAACATGATTCAGTTTGAGTACAGAGAATATTGATGGAGATTTGACAACAGTACCTACAGCCACCAATGATGGAGAGGATGAACAGGGAAGTACCTTCCTTAGCTATGAAAATGTTACTGCAGCTACAAGTTTACAGGGGTTTAGAAGGCAACTAGACTAATCACTGAAGAAAAGATCTCCACAAGAAAAAGCCACCAAGGGCTGTGGCATACAAGGATGCTGCCTACAACTCTGGACACCCCTCAATTGTGATAAGCTGGAAACACAGAAAGCATGATGGACTAGTAGTGTCACCCATTTGCTTTGCCCCTACGTGTTTCTCTTTGAGCCAGTGACAGGATGCTGGACTAGGCAGTTCTTTCATCGGACCCAGAAGAACATGTCTTAGGTTCTTGCATCCACTTCCTGGAATGGGCTGAATGGGACCTTCCATATAGCAATGAATAGCTGACAAGAACAGTATAATGGCCTAAACTGTATTTTAAACAATGCTTTTTGGAACAAAGTTGTTCCACAGATTGGATGAACAATCCTGCTTGGCATCTGTACCACTCCTGTGTCATTTGTGCTACTCCTGTAGCTCCTCCAAAGAGAGATCCTTCACAGCCCCAGGATGCTATTGCAGACTGGAGAAGCTGCCAGTTTGAACTGCAGAAATACTTATGTCAGAGATGGTTCTGCCATCCAAACATTTTGGACACCGCTGATACGTGTACCAGACGGGTGACTGGAGCACAAGATCAAGACATTCTGCTTCCAAGTACCCAGGGTAGAGTACAACAGAGGGACTGACCAACAATTGCATAGCTAAACATTTTTTTGTTTTGTTTTTAATTGGAACTATGGTACATTCCCAATTACTCCAAGATGAAAAAAAGGGGAACAAAAATCTTGTAGCATTATGTCTAGCTTAACAACCATCTCAGAAGTATCCCTAATGTCAAAAGGAAGTAAGCAAAGTGGGGCTACTTCAAATAATTTACAGCAAGAGCCTGCAATTTTGTCTTGGGACAAACATGATTCAGAGAGAGTTAACCATAGAGAAATATGCTGCCCCTTTGAAAGAACATTTGGTTACTAATCCTTCTGTTAAAGGCCTTTAAACAGAACACACAGAATATTTAAATAAAATGAAAATAAGACGGAAAGAGTTGTGTGGGTACTTAATACCTTTAGAAAAAAACCTTTAACAGATTTTGAGTACTTGAATGCTTCAAACTGGGAAAATATTACTTAAAGCATTTCAGTACCAGAGCTGTCAAAACACACACAGCTGGTACAGTCTGATTTCATATGAAAATTGAGCCCCATATTAGGGCCCCATATTGAGCCCCTAATCATAAAGCTGAGATTACAAACTGAATCAAACCAAGACATTCAACAGACCTCAAACCCCCAAGCGGTCAGAAGAATTCAGATGTGATGCATCTATTGTAGAGTTATTGAAGACATCAGTACTCAGTCTTGATACACAATTACTTACCAAACAGGAACAACAACAAAACCATTACTTCTTAACAACCCTTTATTATTAAAAACAATCCTAATTTTTGGCCTGAATTTGGTTTAATCCAGTTAAAGCCATATAACCACCTCACAGGAAATTTTTGCTTTCCCTACATTTATTAAAATGGAGATCCATAAAATTAAGTCATTCTCCTGAACAGTGTTTTTGGTTATTTTTCAGTCCAGTGTTGAAGAACTGATTTGTGAACAAGTCTTTCTTCTCTCAGACTCATCAGCAATCAGATTTAGACATGCATAATTCTTCTCCAGTACACTATCTTCAAGACTTTATTTTTCCCTTGTCAGTCAGTGACTAATGTAATCAGAAAGAATTCCAATTAGTTCACTTTCATTTAGGGGTGGCATTGTCTTTCATAAGAGTACATTTGGTGGCTTTTAGTAATTAACCCAGGATGAGAGTGTGATTGCAAATGGCACTAACAAGACAGGATGTTCTGGACTCTTGAGGTGGGCCCAGTACCCATAATCCTGTTATAGGTAATACTTCTGCAAGCATGGAAGCTACGTTATGATCAAGATGTCAGTAAAGAAAGCAGTATCATTTTCATCAGCCTATCCTGAAATTACTTGTTTATCTACTAAGTCCGTCAGCATAGCCTCCAAATCTCAGACAGGGGTGACCTTGGTGGGTGCTGGCATTGCCAGGGAAGACCCTCTATAACTATAATCCCATTTCAGAGTACAGCCTGTCCCCACAGCTATTTTGTGCATTTCAAACACTCCAGAATATCCTTTCCTATAAAAGGCCATAAGAAGCCCTATAGGCCTTATTTTTTCAACATGCAAGACAGATTTTTTTTCCTACTCTTTTTATCTTCAAAAGCAAGCCCAGCAGAAGAATATCATGATTATATCCTATTGCTTTGCTAAACCATAAAAGGGCAATATGTTGGCTGTAGGAGCTGGAGCAGGCATCCAAAGCAATTCAGAGAGCAGGAACTGACAAAAACTTGAAGCATCTGGGCTCTCCTCAGCTTCTAAAGCCAAAGCTGCCCCTGCAGCCACAGGATCTAAATACTTCAGTGGTAAATACCTTCTTCTGGAAAATCCCCATTACATAAATGGAAAATAGTACACAGGCACACATGGAGGTACACATCAGTAAAGGAATGGCGAGTACTCATGAATGTATTTGAAAATATTTCTCGTCACATTTTTTTCTAGGTACACAGAGCATTAGGGAGCCGGAGCAACCATTTTCCCCAGAACAAATAATTTGACAGTTTCTACTTCACACTGCAGTGGTATGCATGCAGCTGTTATCTTTTTACACTGAGTGTTTCCTCAAGAATGATGTTTTCTGACTTGTTCATAGCAAGTACCTCCACTTATAAAGAATCCTGGGAAAAAAATCACTTTAGAAAGTGAGTAGTTTTTTTCTGTGTGTGCTCTACAACACAGTGTCAAGCATTTAAGCTAAACAGGCTACTTAATAAAATCACAGAGTGCTGATGAGACAAAAACCAAGCTATTATTTGAATACTATGGATAAAATGCATGACTGTAGAAAACAAAGGCAATTAAAAATGGTCTTTTACCTTAACTGAAATCCGAAGAAGTAGCAGAGAATAGCTGTAGTAACTCAGCATCAGATTTACCCTGATGCTGCTTTCTGAATGATTGATTTAGATATCCACATAGGCAAATAGGGCTGTATGATTATTGAATCAAGAATAAGTACACCCAGCAAGAGTTTATCACCCCCAAAAATGACAAACTTGAGTGCATTTTTTTTAAACACATAAGTGTGGATCCTCTGTTAAGCTTATAATTAATGAGTTGTATTCATGGATCACCCAGGTGCTTTAAAATTGCTCAAAGCCAGTCTCTGTAAAGTTTAAACCCATGATGTTTTGGCACAAGCCATTTTCTCTCCAAACCAGCCCAACATTTGCTTGAAAATCTCCCCCAATAGAACCTCCTCTCCCTTGGGGCTCCCTCAGCACTTGTGTGCAAGCACTGAGTTTCTAGGGAAAGCTCCAGCTGAATGCTTTCTGCAAAACTAAGGCAGCTTTAAAAGGAAACTGGGAGGTCCCTTGAAGGGTGATTCCTACCAGCAGCTGCTCTGAACACACAAGCATGGCTTCAACAAAACTCATCACTGCCCTCACCCCTCCAACAGTGCTGGGAGTCCCAACACCACCCCCACCACCCTGCGGCAGAGACACAAGCAGCAAAATATGATTACAAATGGCCATGTGTACTTTAAGGGGAGTAAAAGTATAAAATATAAGAAAAAGCATCTTGAAGACGAATGTTTCTCAGTGATGGGCAAAATGATTGCAATGTATGAAGCCCATGAATCATTTTGAGATCTTCAGTCAGATAGATAAAATATTATTATTACTTCACGTAAGTTATGATTACATTGCATTTGAAATGGCTTTGTAATTTCCTGTCTAATGCTACCCTTAGGTCTCTTCTATATCACTGCTTTTCAATTATATTTTATTTTTCTTCTTGAACATATATATGTTTTGAATTATTTTTTCATCTGATGCATCAGCCCACAATTATTCAGATTGAATCTTATTTTTATATTACCTGCCCATATTTCTACATTTTTAGAATTGTAGGAAATTATTGCTGTGTAAAGCTAAAAAAAAAAAAAAGAAAGAAAGAATAAAAATAAATTAATGTTCATGCCATGTGTTTGTATTTATGCCTGAAAACACATAGCCCTTGCTACAAGCACTTTTTAAAACATCTTAGGGAGATGCTCCAAATTCACTGTCATGCGTATAGTCTGTGCACTCAGACTGAAAAAAAAAACCAAAAACCTCCAGACTGTATAACCATATACTGCTGTCTAAAACCCCTTTGAATTGTAAGGCACATTCATGCCAGAATGAGGTGGGTAAAATCCAGCTCTGCCAGGCTGGGAGATGGAGAATTTCAAGGTCAGTGGTGCTTCAGAAAAATTCTCCAGCATTTCTGTTTACTCCTCACAAAATGAAATCACACAGTCCCAGAGCACAGTCATAAAATACAGAGAGATGAACCCCTTTAAAAACCCATAGGCAAGGTCAAGAAAGCTCTCAAGAGGAAGGTCAGAGATCTGGCGAGCATCCAGGCATGGAACAGGCAACCATCCCAGGCAGCACCAACAAGAGACATCTGAGGCATCAGGATGGAGGGAGTCCTTCGGCCACCATCTCTCTGCATCATCTCAGGTAAAACTGTCCCTGAGTGACTAAAGAGCTGGGGTTGTTTAGTCTGGAGAAGAGGAGGCTCAGGGGTGACCTCTTCACTCTCTACAACTACCTGAGAGGAGATTGTAGCCAAGTGGGGGTCGGTCTCTTCTCCCAGGCAATCAGCAGCAGGACAAGAGGGCACGGGCTTAACTTCTCTCAGGGGAGGTTTAGGTTGGATACTAGAAAGAAGTTCTTTACAGAGAGAGTGATCAGGCATTGGAATGGCCTGCCCAGAGAGGTGGTGGATTCACTGTCCCTGGAGGTTTTTAAGATGAGGCTGGATGTGGCACTGAGTGCCATGATCTAGTGATCACAGTGGGGTTGGATCAAGGGTTGGACTTGATGATCTCGAAGGTCTCTTCCAACCCAGTTAATTCTGTGATTCTGAGATTTTATGATTCTGTTCAAAAGTGTTCAGATTCAGAATACTGGAAATTTCACTTACTGAGTTTTCCTTAGCTGCAGGACACATGGCAATTATCATATGAAAAATTAGGAACTTCCTTACTTCTACATGCAGCAGCTTCATTTAGACTTCAGTGTGGTTGTACAGAACCAAACTTGATAAAAAGTCTTACAGGGACTTCTTCACTGCCTGACCATTTAGCATTATCATCATATTATCATCTGGTACATGGTGTGATTCTTGGGGTTGCCCTTTGCAGGGCCAGGAGTGGACTCAGTCATCCTTGTGGGTCCCTTCTAACTCAGAATATTGTGTGATTCCGTGCTTCTGTGATCCTGTGCTCCTTCCCTTCAGTCACTTTGCAGCCTGAGTTACACTGCTCAGCTCAGCAAAAATTTAAATTACTCTTTGGAAAAATCTTTTCCATTTAACTGGTAGTGATTGAGGGTACCGTTCTAACTTGAATTGTTTAAATATTTCTATTTGTGAAAAAGTTAAAACAGGCAAACATTCGAAGAAAAAATACTAGAGTCATCAGGAACAAGAATTTTTCTAGTTTCTCTGCGGGGTTTATTTTCAACTAGTTGTTTTTAAAAAATAAAGTAAAATACGTCTTACAACCTTTATAGGGCTTTAAAAATCTATAATTAACTTTTCTAAAATGGATGCCATTACAACAGATGGGTAAATAGCATTTAAAAACAGGAATTTGATTAAAACTCTTCAGAGGCTATTAAACTGACTGTCACGCTCTCTCACGTCTGCAAGAGATTAGCAGAGCTATATAGTGAATTGCTTTCACGCCTGCTTCTCAGTCATTTTAGATGAACTGAGGCTGGGATGGGCTGTTTGCCTTTCTCAGGTTTCTGTTTGCTTTATTTTCATCAATCCAACAACTTCTCTGTATTCTTTCGTTTTCAAGGCCACAAGTTCCCTAATGGAGCATAATAATCTAGTAGCATCAGAAAGAGGATGTTCTAAAATATCCAGCTGGCTGTCCTGGGAATCACTGCAGCAGTTTAATAAGCCTCAGTTTTCTCTTACTAATCTAAAATAAGACTTGGCACATTATATTTGCCAGCTGTTGTACATTTACTCCCTTAAATACATTTTTTATTGTCAATGAAGCACCATGAAGAGCCCATAGCCTTATTTGGATTAAACTTTACACCATGACATAACAGATCTCTTTTTTATTTGCATGCCTATTTCCTTTGTTCACTTATTTTTATTGGACCCAGATATCATCAGTGTCCTGTATTCCTTTAATTAATACAAATCATTAGAGGCTAAATCAGATTTAGCTCTTCTATGGTGGGAGAGATTTTAGAATACTTGCAAGTAAAAATGTTGCCATGAGACTGTGTCTCCACCCCAAAAGAACTGCAAATCCTGTTTGTAATTAATTGCCTTATATCAAAAGGCTATAAGGCCTGCCACACACCATGGCTCCAGGATTTCTAAGGTGGACAATATTTGGCTTTGCATGGGAAATTTGCAGCTGCATATCAGTCACATTTTAGCCACAAACAATCCAACTGCTCAGCTTTAAACTAGGTTAAATCTCTGGCCTTTTCAATGAGTGTTATAACAAGACTGCACAATTTCTCTCTCTGAAGGCCCTCACTGAAGAATGGCAGTGGCCATGAATCTGCAGCAGAAGCAGCAGCAGAGAGGGAAGCTTGCTCCCTGTTTAAGGACTGGGCACCTGGGCACCTGCCCAGTCCTGGTCTGCAATGTCCTGGTCTGCACCATCAGTTGATGCCAATATCCTGCTTCTGCCAGGAGAAGCAAGTCTTCAGGCCTCAATCATGTTACTTGCCCTAACAGTCATCTCCAGAGTGATCTGCAGCAGGGGCTCAGGTCTATGGTGTACTGCTGGCTGTTTCCCCCGGGGTGGCTCCTTCCCTGCCAGCAACACCTGGAACTCCATGGCTCCCACTGGCATGGTGCAAGGGGAGCCTGGCATCCATTTGCCTCACTTCTGCCAGTGCCTCCAAGGCAAAGCTGCTGCATTCATGTCCTTCACCATGTTTGCTAGAAATGTCTATGAGAGTAAAGCCTCATTACCCTATAACTGGGAATGTACTGGTTTCATGCAGTAGTGTAGGAGAAAGAGGCTGATGTCGGAGTGTTTGTAGACTCATAAACACAATGGTCACACAGGTCTAAACAGAAGTACTTGAGCTAACCAAAACTGCAGGTTTTAAGATTCCAGGTTTAGCATTTTAAATGAGATTCTCTCCATTAGTAATGACATGAGAAGAAAAATAAATGTGTTCTTTAACTCAGTTCAGATCCCAACCTGCCATACCTGATCACAGAGCAAAGGACCCAGGAGAAGTACAGAACTCAGAGAATACCTCCCCAATGTATCTGCATCCACAAAAAAAGTATCTAAGAAAGCAAGTGAAAAGGTGCTTGGCAAACTTCACCACGCCATATTCTTCATTTTCACTCTAGGAGCTTATAATTTCACAGACAAGACTGTTTCATTTGAATGCAACTGCAAATATCTCGATGAAAGTCATTACCTTCTCCAAGTCACTGATGAATATTCATTCACAGCTAAACATCTGGTATGAACATTGTGCCTTTTTCAGGAAGGCTGCACCCATCAAGGTAAATATAACAGCTTGCTAGTGAGACTCAGAGGACCGTCCTTTTGTCTTGTGGCCATTACAGAAACATAACTATGTCCATATTTATTCCGTACCCTTTACTATTGCTCTCAGGGCACAGCAGGAAGAACATCCGTGAGCTGTTGTAGCAGTGTGGCCCGAAGACAAAGTCAAGACAATCTGGTCAAAGACAGGCTTCTCTTCATTCCCTTGCATGAAATCCTAAACTTGCTTTGTGGTGATGGTCACAGGGGAAATTCCCAGTCACTGGCCATCTGAGGGCATCATGATGTAAAAAACTACTTTTCAAGAGAGATCACTTCTGGTCCACTCTCCCAGATCTTCCCAAGTTTATAAATTAACAATTTAAAATAAGGAATTATAAATTCTCAGCTTCCCTCCTCTGCTGAAGAGTAATAGCAGCTCAGTGTCTTTGTTAACCTTCATGAACAAGTAGATAATTCTCCTGTAAGAGATTACACTGTTTCAAAATAGAAACTACATCTCTAGTAAGGCAGATTCAAATCCCAGACACTACTTTCTCCTGTGCAAAAGGATTTGCCACTTACAACTGTACCATCATTGTGACAGTCACTCCAGCCAAAGTAACTCATCCTTTCAAAGTATTACTTTTTCATGGCTTGGACCCAACAATCCCAGAGGTCTTTTCCAACCTAATTGATCCTGGGATTCTGTGATTACATAGCCTGCCCAAGATACTTCTTTGCCTAGTATGCTGCACTTCTAGTTAGCATAGCCTAAAGGTTCAGAAAACAGACATTTTTTCTCTATTTGAAAAATACTCATCTTGGTAAAAAACTCTAATTTCTGCCTGTAAACAGATTGCAAAACCCCTATCCTTGGCTTGCTCACTTCTCAATCACACTCTCATTTCTACTTTTCAGTTTGATATTCTTTGTCTCACAACAAAAATTAGGATAGGGTTTTGGAAGAGAGCAAGAAAAATTCAGAAATGTAAACCCAAGTAAACCAAACTGGACTGCAGAGCCTTACTACAAGAAATGTACTGCATATATTTACTTATGAGGTTTTGACATGCACCTGCTATACACCACTTGATATTGTGCTGTTCTCTGTCTGCACTGTGAACAAGAAGGTCTATAGTGTGTTCAAGTGACATTTTAACTTATTTGACCAAAATGTTTGGTTCATCTGCCAACAGAGAGAGTGCTACTGAGCAAGGAGTCACCTGTCAAACTTACACATTATTCATGTAGCATAATGAAAATTATTTTCTTTCTTGGAAATTACCTTTGACCTTTTCATTGTGTTTTAACGTTCTTAGAATGTCTTTGTTTCAAGAATATTTTGAATTCTTGCATTGTAAATCCAGGGTCTTCCAATGTTAATAGGAGATGTAGAAGCCATACTTTATATTATAATTAATGCAAGAATCAGTCAGGATTACTCATCTGTATGGGTATTGACAGATAATAGTCTCAGACTATTTTATATAGACTTATTTCTTAGGTGAACAAAGGGATGTAAGTCACTGAGGAAATTCAGGAATATTTACTGTATCTTTTTGTAGACTGGATTATATAGTAACTGTATAGAAAAAAAAATTACTGGAAATCTCCAAAGATACAGACTGCAATGGGAATAGGAGTCAGTCGTTAGTTTTAAAAGTCCAAACTCCAACATATCAGTTATTTTGTTTATGTAGCTTGGGAACTGGAGCATAAAAGAAGATTAAAAGAATTTTAAAAGCTCTTGGAATGGAAGATGCACTTGAGACGTGCCTCATAAACAGAGACACTGAGACAGACTGTGGAGGGAATTCGGTCTTCAGGACTGGGGAGAGGTAAGCATAGACTAGGAAATATGCAAGTCATCTACTATTTTTGAGCTAAACTCTTTCTAAAATGTTCTCGTTCTGAATAGGGCAGAGTTTATGTGAAGAGAGAATATCTTTTAAAAGTACTTTGCTGATTAAGTGTTTTATATAACATATAAGCCTGAGAGACAACACCCAAAAGGTGGTGGTGGTAAAGAGTTTCTTTTCAAGCTGGCAACCTGCCACAAATGGGGTCCCCTGGGGATTGGTATTGAGCCCAAAGCTGTTTAATATCTTCATAGTTGATGTGGATGATGATGAGATCAAGTGTAACCCGAGGAAGTTTGCTGATGATACCAAACTGAGTGGGGAAGTGGAAATCTTGGAAGAGACAGCCACTTGCAGGTAGACTTGGACAGTCTGTAAAAGTAGACTAACAAGAACCTTATGAAGTTCAACAAGGATAAGGGCAAGGTCTTGCACCTAGGAAAACATAATCCAGGAGTGCCTCCCAGGCTGGAATCTACCTGGCTGGGGTACAGCTCTGTGGAATGCAACCTGGGGGTCCTGGTGGACAACAAGCTCAATGTGAGCAAACAGTGTGCTCAGGGTGTTCTTTCATTTTAATTAACACTAGCTTCTGTTTAAGAAAAGAAGACAGCATGGCACCTCTGATTGAAATATAACTGCTTTGGGAACTTTTCTCAATTAAAAATGCCATTTTCTTTGCTACGGCTAAAACATATGTTAGAGATATATAACTGAAATCAGCACTTAGTAAGTTGTACAGTACAAAAAGCTATAAAAATAAAAGCTATGTAAACCAGAAGAAACAACAAAGGTGGTGGTCTGGGGTTGACTTGCAGGCTGGCTCAAACACAAGCACATTAGCATTTACATCAGTCCCACAACACACAGCCCCACTCCCATGATCAGGACCTGCCCAGTGTCCCAGTGTCCCTTTTTGACAAGCAAGAATTCAGGCAGGACTCTCTAACTGTCACTAAGCAGAGCATTGTTAGCAGCCCTGCTTAGCCCCACAGCAGTTTTTTTACCTGATTCCCTTGCTACGAGGTACCATGATATCTAAGAAGGATGATGAGCACGGGAGTGGGAAGTCCATACAGCAGCCCAGCAGTCTGTTGTTATTGATAATGCCAGATCTTATCTCCTTGAAGTTTCCTTTAGAAAGTTCAAATGGGAAGCTTCAGAATCTGAAAGATTTCTAAATTACCATTTTCTGAATTAAGGCCTGGAAAAGTACTGACCTTGAACATTGCTTGTTCTTGGACATGCCTTCTTCCTCCCTTTGCAAATGGACTATTTGGATACCTGAGAGACCCATAGGAGATACATTTGGGAAAATAAGAGTCTTTAGAAGGCAAACTGTGAGACCAAGGGATATGACTGATAAAGTCTCATGTGAAAATCAAGTGGTTCTTTAAAATCTAGTCTTCCTAAAACCAGCTATGATCTAAATGTGAAAAATGTAGAAGAGAAACTTTGTCCCATTGTCAAAGGCTGTCTGAGACCTAGGATTTTAGAAGTCCACCAGTATCTCCTTCTCAAAATGTTCCAGACTGTGATCCAAGCATAATAGATTAATCTGATCCATTTTGGTGAGCTGTACTGTGCAAAGACTTCAAACTGATCCATTTATTGAAACTGAGAAACATTAATTTCTGGCAGTTTAGGCAGTCTATAAACTAGTTGTCAGACAGCTCATCCTTTATAAGCTGCTAAAATGTTCCCTGACATAGTCTTGCTTTATCCTTGACTCTCTTTCCTCTTCCCTTACATAGCAGTGACAGATTACAAAAGCAATTCATAGTCACAGAATCATTTACACTGGAAAAGATCACAAAGTCCACCACTGCCAAGTCCACCACTAAAACATGTACCTCAGTGCCAACTCTACATGTCTTTTAAATACTTCCATGGATGGTGACTTAACCACTTCCATGGGCAGCCTGTTTTAGTGCTTTACAACCCTTTCAGGGAAGTAATTATTGCTAATATTAAATATAAACCTCCTCCAGTGCAACTTGAGTCTGTTTTCCCTTGGTCCTTGCAGGCAGGTCTGGGCTGGGCTGGCTCTCATCTGCCTGTAGGAACAAGCAGGTGGAAATACTTCCCTGGATTTACTGGGGCAGAAAGTGAGCAGTAGGAAATTGGTAGATCTGTACTCATTTAGTATTCACAGAATTCACCAGTTGTAAGATCACCTCCTAACCATTTCAGAGACTGCCCAGTTCATCCTGGACACTTGCCCTGACCTTCACGCTCTGGTAGAGCTTTTGCTCCATGATAACCATCACTCAGGTGGT
Source organism: Empidonax traillii (assembly GCF_003031625.1). NCBI lineage: Eukaryota > Metazoa > Chordata > Aves > Passeriformes > Tyrannidae > Empidonax > Empidonax traillii. The sequence goes on along the minus strand of NW_020955594.1, from coordinate 921,900 downwards.
CATCAGTAACAGTCTGACACTTGACATGAGCCAGGGCTCGATATTACCAGGGAAGGCAGGAAAAGTTGCGCTAAGAAGAGTACGATGACTTTTAAAAGTGGAACAGTCACAAGTGTAATAGAAACCTCTTCAGTTTTAGGAGGTTTTCCCTGTCCCCAACTACTCCTAACTTCTCTTCACAGCCCCCTTTAAAAGTATCAAATGCCAAAGTAACTGGGTTCTCATGGAGGTGAGAGAATATTTTTACTGGGCTTTCAAGTAATAGCTGCTGTGCTCTTAAGACAGCTAATAGCATAGGTCTGCACTGCCTCTGCAATTCAAGAGAACAAGCATAAGTTAACAGACTAAAGAAGTCTGGGTTTACAATTATTTGGCTTTGATTGATCTGTCTTCCTTTGCAGATCATATTACAGTGTCTACCTCATCTTTACACCACCCAGACAAGCCAAATTCTGAGGAGTTCATATTCAGTTCCACAATTTTCTTCAATGGTTTCCTCTAGATCTTAATAACTGTTACTGTGCTTTCCCTTGGCCAACTTCAAGAGCAAAGCATGTCTCCAACTCTCTTCTGGAAAAAGCATTTTGTTCATTAACAGAAACTTCTTTACAATCTATTTCAATGAGCTGAAGGAATATATGTAAAAGATTGAATATGGGAGAAAGATTCAGCCTTATATATGGCAAGAAAGTGAAAGATAGGGAAGAGTCCATTGAAAATACACATCTGGCATCCACATGGTTCCACCTCGAAGAGACAACTCCTGAATCTTGAGTTTGGTATCATGATTATCAAGAAACCCTGAGATCCTGTACTGTATTAGTTATCCTCTGTTTGTTAAAAGGTATTTATTTCTTTTTCATTATATTTAGTAGTAAAGTTAAAAACCCTGATACTGGTAATTTGGATTTTTTTTAAGATAAGGAAAATTCCTCTCTAAACACCTCTGCATAATGTCTCCAATATTTAACAAACCTAAGCCTCAAGTACTAGTGACAAAAAAATGTTGCAGATTGGGGAATTCTCTAATTCCTGTGTTTTGTAAAACACGTTTTATGTTTATAAAGAGGATTGTGAAAACTGGTGCTGAACAGTGACTGTGGGGCAATAGAGGGATGGCATGTGTCTGGCCATGTCAGCAAGGGCACATCAATGCCACCAGCTTAGGTGGAACTGTACAGTCACCAGGACATGCTGAAAATACAGAGTTGTAGTCCACTTGAGTTCCTGTTTCCTGTATAAGAGAAAGGAAGTACTGAAGTAAATGGAGGGCAAAACAGTAAATGATGAGAGGGTAACACAGCAAATGATGATCATATTCACCAGACTAAAAGAATTTTCCCAATTTACTGTACATACTTTTTTAATCCACAATTTGTCTGACTTGATGAAAAATATAATATGCCATTAAAGAGCATCTGCTGTATGTTCTGTCTCTCTTTGTGGTATATTTTTTCAGAAAAACAGGTTTAAAGATGGACAGTTTCAGATATGTAATAGCATTCCCTTGGCTGCTGAGTTGTGCTTGATACATGTAGTGCGCTATATGTAAATGTGCATGTAACCAACACACGAGGCTCTCCACCATCTGAAGTTTGTCTCTAACTTTTTCCATGCTTCCTCAGTACTGAGAAGGAAACTGGAAAATCTCTGATCTGTTCCATCTGTTTACTTCATACAGTGACACATGTTGATCCCTGTGGAGAATATCAATAGAACTGGCTCAAATTACTGAGTGATTTTCGTTATAAAAACTAAGATAAGATCTTTTAATTTTTCTTTTATATTCTAGCTCATTAATAAAACCAGATAGGCTTTTTGTGGTTTCAGCAAGAAAATAAAGCATAATGAAACCTTTCATTTACTAGAACTTCATTTTGGCAGCTAATGGTCTTGAAGCTCCAGACTGGCATGAAGCTCAGACAGCAAGGTAGTCTGCCTTTTTATTCATTCACATGGAATTCACAGCCCTAAAGATTGCTCACGTTTTGTAGTGTACCCCAAAGAAAAGAGAGCTTCAATTGGAGCAGGATCTTGCTTCAATTGGAGCAGGATCTTCCTTCAATTAGTGCTATCACTAAACTAGACCATAGTTTCACCCATGCTGATAAAGGAAGTAAAGGCAAAAGCCAGCTATGCTGTCAGTCCCAAGTTGTCCTGGTAGCACCCTGCAAAATGCCTGGGCCAGTGACTTGGGGCAGCAGCCTGACATCAGAGCTCAGGCCCCTGTGAAGGCTTTCTCCAAACCTTCCCAGTCTACTTATCTTACCTGCATTTTGCCTGTGTCAGGACCACTTGTAACCAACCAATTAGCCAGGAACAGTGCTCAGGAGAAGCATTTCAGAATTATTAAGAATGCAAGCAAAGCAAAGAAATGCAGGAAACTTTCTGGGAGCTTTAAATAGAAAAACATACATTAGACCTGCTCTCACGCTGCAGATACTTCTCCTGGAATACCACATACAGCTCTGGAGCCTCCAGCAAGGACATGGACCTGTTGGAACAAGTTCAGAAGAGGGATTCAAAGGTGGCCAAAAGTCTCTAGGACAGAAACACCTCTCCTATAAAGATAGGGCAAGAGAGTTGGGGCTGTTCATCCTGGAGCAGAGAGGGCTTCAGGAAGACCTTAGAGCAGACTGCCCATACCTAAAGAGGTCCTGCAAGAGAGATGGAGAGGGACGTTTTGCAAGGCCATTTAGTGATAGGACAAGAGGGAATGACTTTAAGCTGAAAGAGGAAAAGTTTATATTACATATTGAGAATAAATTCTTTACTCAGAGGGCAGTGAGGCACTGCCACAGGTTGCCCAGAGAGGTTGTTGATGCCACATCACTAGAATGTTCAAGGCCAGGCCAGATGGGGCTTTGAGAAACCTCATCTAGTGGAAGGCATTCCTGTCCATGGTAGGGGGTTTGGAACTAGATGATTTTAAGGTCCCTTTCAACCCAAACCAAAGGTCCCTTTCAACCCAAACCATTCTATGATTCTGTGATTCCATGAGCAAGTTATGTAGCCCTCTGTGCTTTGAGGTAGACAGAAGTTGCTATTTCTGATAATACCATTTAGAGTCTTTGGCAACTTTATTTTTTACATAACTAAAACAGAGCAAAAAACTACTAATTCTGAGGTCTTTAGAGGAAAAGAAATCATCACATGTCCATCTGCTGCCACTGGAGTGTTTACAAGTGTGTGGTTAAAGTGAAGAGTGTTGTCCAGGCACATTGCTCCTACAGATGGAGCCTCCAAACACTACAAATTGCATGAATTGTGGTGTAAGCAAGTGCATATATATTTAGGAAAGGCACAGACACTACACTTGAGTAACACTGTGCTTTGAAGTGTGTCACAGACATCACTAATTTTAAAGGAGAAAGAAATTCCATCCACGTGTTTCTCAAAATTGCAACAAAGGACCTGTGTTCGTGGATACACATAAGCACAGACACAAGCACAAGTTAAGAAATGCAGTTTATTCTGCCTTTACTCTTTACTGGACTAAATAACACTGATATACTTCAGAAAATTCTCATCCACTATCTTAACTTACTAAAATTCATTTATTAAAATGAAATGCAACATTTCTTCCTCTCCATTTGGCAGACACTTAGGAAGAGCTGGTAGAGAGCAAACAGCCAGATATAATAGAGAGGAGTTTAATTTATTTTGAGAGACAATGGTAGTTTTGCAGAAATCAATGCTTAAAATGCCAATAAGTCAAAAGGTTAGGATGTAATGTGTGATCAGTGCTCAGGACATTAAGGGTGTCTGTAGAGTTTATGTTTTTTACTTTAGTCTACTTCACAGTAGTGTTAACCACACCATTATGCTATTGAATCTGGGACACTGACTCTGCCAGAATAACTTCTGATTAACACTGATGTAAAATTAAATCATATTACCTATTTTTCATCAGTTAGTATACAGGACTATATGCTGCTCTCTGTTAAATGTTTACTGCTTCTGGAAACTTGTTGTGAAATCTGGCACCTAACAGCCATTCTTCAGGTGAGAAATTTCTCCCTTCTCTGCTCCAAATAGCTTGTATGACACTATTTCTGCTTATTCCTTTGACATTTAAATTAATTGATAGTAAAATATCTGAAATTATCTTCCCAAGAAACTGATTAATAGAAATCCCAAGAATCCGGTGTGGTACACAGAGGGCAGCAACTGGACACATGCATCAGCTCTGTATTCTGCATGGGCTCTGCAGGGGCACTGGAAGACTGAGCTGCTGTTTCCATTTTTGCAGTGGAATTTTCTGAAGAAGTCTCCTTTTTGAACAGTTGCTAATAGTTCAAATTGCTGCTAAGGAAAGAAAGCTGAAAGTCAGCACTTACACATACCATCTCTGTATCAGAAGAGAGATTTCAAAACTGTGGACAAAAAAGAGAGTTTCCCGTCTGGAAAGTGATATGTTAGTGGAACAAACAGTTGAAACAGCTTATTTAGTCTACTCTACTAAGAGAATAATATCCCATTAATTAAAAGCCTAAAGAGTTCAGGGAATATTTTACCATTACTTTTCACTATGAAGTAGGAAGGAAGTAAAGTCAGCAGCAGAATCTGTGGACAATACTCTAAAACAACCACTTTGAAGCAAAAAGCATAGGACTCACCTCTTCTGCTGAAGAACTTGTCCTTCCCTTCTGGCATACCACCACTGATGTTGCTGTTACAGCTGCTTCCATGTGGCATTTTCTGGACTGTTGCCTCTCCTTTTTCTTTACTCCCATTAGAAATTAGAATAGTTCTGCTGAATTTGTGACCAGGCTGAAGTGAGTGCAATTTAAAAAGTGATAGCAATAGAGAGAAGACATTGCAAACAGTGTCACCCAGCCTGGGGCTCCCAGAGGAATTCACCCAGAGAACTTGGAAAGGCCTCATTCATGTGCCTGGGCTGGCGGTGCAAGTGTAGGAAGACTCTTCTCCAGGAGGAGGCTCCTAGCTCCTTCTGTCCTAACACAGATTTTACCTACACATTAATTTTGTATCAATCTCAGCAGGCTCAGTGGAATTTTTACCAGCACCTCATGAAGAGGTGCTTAAACCACTACATTTATTGCAGATAGAGAGGAAAAAGCGGAAAATTTTAGAGCTGGGTTGGAAGACTGTGTTGTGAATCAGCAAACTCTCTGGAGTTAAACAATACAAGGGAAGAAAGAAAACCACCTTTATAAGACTTGAAATATTAGTGAAAATTGAAAATTAGTGAAAATATTGACAGCTTTAGCAACAATATAAATTGATGTTCTAGATCCTTTTTAACTTCTTCCTTGGGGACACCAGCTGTAAGACTAATTTCCTGAAATGCAAAAGAAGAAGCAGAAGTAAGAATCATAGAATGGTTTGGGTTGGAAGGGACCTTAAAGATCATTCGGTTTCAAAGTCTCAGCCATGGGCAGGGATGCCATTCAGTTGATCAGGTTTCTCAGGGCCCCATCCAACCTGGCCATGAACACTTCCAGAGGTGGGGCATCCACAGCTTCTCTGGGCAGCCTGTTCCTGTGTCTCACCACCCACTGAGTAAAGAACTTCTTCTTTACATCTAGTCTAAACCTGATTTTTTCTAATTCTAAACCACCATCCCTTGTTCTGTCACTATCTGCCCATATAAAAAGTCCCTCTCCCTCCTTTTTATAAGCTCCCCTTAGGTACTGTAAGGCCACAGTGAGGTTTCCCCGAAGTCTTCTCTCCTCCAGACTAAACAAGTCCATCCCTCTCAGCCCATTTTCACAGGATAGGTACTCCAGTCCTCCGATCATCTTTGTGTCCCTCCTCTGGTTCTGCTCCAGCTGCTCCAACAGGTCAACATCTTTCCCGTGCTGAGAACCCCAGAGCTGGATGCAGTACTCCAGATGGAGTCCCTTGAGTGCAGAGTACAGAATCCCCTCCCTTTACCTGCTGGCCATTTCTCTTTTGATGCAGAGGAATGGTCAGACAAAAAGGACACAGTTGGCTTTCTGGGCTGCGAGTACACATTGTTGGCTCATTTCCGGCTTTTCACCCACAAGAGCACCCAAGTCCTTCTCCATAAGGCTGCTCTCAATGACTTCTTCTCACAGCCTGTTCTCATATCTGGGATTGCCCTGACCCAGCTGCAGCACTTTGCACTTGGACTTATTGAACTTTATGAGGTTCTCATTCACTCTCCCAGAAAGAGAAGATTATTTGATTGTTCATTCAGTATGATTTTGTTTGAAGTTGATAGGAATTAGAAGTATGGGAAATACTGTAAAAATACTATTAGATTAATATTCCACATCTATTCCAATGATTTCACCAAATACCAATAAAAGCTGCCTGGCAATTTATAGAACAATTAAAGAGGCTTTGGAAACATGGTTTGACGGATATTATTTCTGTCCACTTGAAGAACAATTCATCAAGTGCTGGCTGTTACCACTGTGAAAACAGATGCAGTGTGCTCTGCTTTTGGTTGTGGTTATACTCAGCTAGACACTGGCTCTTCTTGGTGGTCCAGTGTCTAAGTTGCCTGGTGCTGCTGTCATTGGAAGGGAACAATACAATAGTCAGCCCCTTCTGGTAGGAGCACCAAAAACTAGAAAAAAGAAAAGAAAGAGGAAAATACCCTGACAAATAGCAGTGAGGAACCCAAGAAGAGGCTTTAGTCTGTAAATAGAATTATTTGTGGAGAGAGCTCAGAAGCAGAAATAGTTAAAAGGCACTGAGAATTCTAGTCAGGCTTGTAGTTGGGCTTTTTTCTGTATAAGAGTTGGCATCTCAATAAAGCCATAAACTTCACAGTAGCTCTGTAATGCTCCTGTTCTGTTTATTGCTTTCATTCTGCAGTGTTCGTTCATGTCGGTGATCCTCTGAGTGTGCAGCACATGAAAGCTTCACTCATCTCTGCTTTGCCATTTAACTTCAAAGGGTTGGCTCTGGGTACAATTTAAAATGACTTTCTGTAGTAAAGCAATGTTATTACCTCAAGCAAGGCAAACGAACATTGAGGGGGAGAAAAAAATCACAACTAAACAGCTCCATATTGTGGACTTAGAATCAGCAGGTTAATTTTCCTTTGCATAGATTTTTTTTCCCAAAAAAATATTTTAGGGATGTTGATGTTTTTACTAAGCATTTCATTTAGAATGACTCATAGCTGTGACTTCCTATAACAGAAGGGATTCCTATTTGGACTCCCTACAAGGCACCTCCTTTCTATTTACATATAAATCAGATGCAGGAAGAGATTAGCAGCTTCATTCCAGTAAGTGGGAGCACTCCAGGTCCTCTGACATTCACATTTAGCAGGTTTGTAAAGAACTGTGCTATGATCTGTATAAAAGACTTGGAGAGGGGAAAAGCAGTTTGTTTACCCTCCTCAGGGGAAAAAAAAAAAAAAAAAAAAAAAAAAAGCAGTTGTTCGAGCCAGGGATTATGACTGAAAAATCCAGTGGAAATCCCAGAAATAAAAGCAAACCTGTACTGACTTGCAATGCAACTGTGCTAGAGGTAACGAGTGTCTCTAATTTGTCTTCTTTGGATACGAAAAAAAAAATTAAGTCAATCTCCTAGGCTTTAATAGGAATGAACCCTATTAAAACACCGATTTAAATCTAATAAAGGCCACTGAACTCCATGGACCAGGGTCATGCTGTTAACAATCAGGTCTAAAAGGTAAACAGAGCACTAATTTACCATGGAGTAGATGGAGTGTTGTGAGAATAACAAAATAACCTACAGGAATCAAGAGAGGAAAATGGACGAGAAATAAGATTGATTTTGGAGTAACATGAACTATTATGTCCAGATTAAAATATTAGAGATGTTTGAAAAGAAGCTGTGGTGATCTCTCTCAGCCTGGCTGGAATGGATTTGGCTCAAGGGCAGAAAAATGGCTTAATTCTTTACAAATCAGGGCCTGGCAGGGGCAGCTGCCCCCTCCCAGAGAAGGGCAACCAGGAGTCACCGGGAGCTCTGGGTGCACAAATCATGGGGACTAATGTGATCCTGCTGAGAGCAGAGGGGCCATGTGGCTGCACAGCAGACCCTGACCCCGGGGCCAGGAGGAGCAAGCCTGCCACACAGCCAGGAGAAGGGGAAAAATCCTCTTTAGCCCACTGCTTCTCTCTCCTGCTAATCTTAGCCTGGAGTCAAGCTGACAGAAGTGAGCTTCTACCCAAGATAAATGTGCACATCAGTGCTTTGTCCGTATGCATATATGTTCTCTTGCTACATAAATTATATATACACACAGAGAGTATTACAGAAATACTTTATTAAATATATACACTATTAGATATATCATGATAATCTTTTCCTCCCTATTCCAACTCTCCAGGGATTTATTGTGTGCTCACTTCTGTTGATATTCATTTGGAGCCAGTAGTTACAATCAGTGCAAAGCTGATAAAAATTTGCATTATAACGAAGCTATTATAAATTTTTCCCACCGAAATATGCATTTATATCTGACAGGCTGCAAGTTTTGAACAGAAAACTAGGGAAGCAAAAAGCTCTTCCAAAACAATTTCATTTGAATATCCTCCAAGTTACACACTCCAGCACTGTAAACAAGGTTCTCTTATGAAAGTGTATTTAAGTGTATTTCCATGAGGTCAATATTTAATACAGGTGAATTTGCAATTCAAACTTTCCTTTACAGATTTTGTCAGTACAAACATTTATAAGGCAGATATTAAATAATTTGATCTGTTTAAGAGCTGAACCTGAAGGAATATTATTTTTAATCTACAAACTTATTTGCAGGCTCTTAGCCACAAAGACATTTTCCACAGAGTTTTTCAAATAATCCTGGTGTAATCAAAATTTGCCAGAGACTTTGCCTGTATAATAGTCATTTTCTTCTTAGATCATTTTCTTAGAAGGTGGGAGGAAAGACACAGGGACACAATAATCTAGCTGATCTTTATAGGTGTCAGTCTGGTATCAGGAAGTGCTCTAGACTTTTTGTATGGCTCGCAAACCTCACCTCTATGCTTGCATTTCTCTTCTTTGAAATCAGTGTGCTACTACTCCCCACTTACCAGGTAAGCTGCTCTTGTAATGTGCATTTTTTCCCATGCAGCAATAGTACTTCATATGCAGGGGCTTCAGGAGCTGAGCAGAAGCAGTGGAGACACTCTACAAGGTAAAAAAAAATAAATAAATAAAAAAGTAAATATGAAGGAGGAGGAAGGCAAAAGACTCACAGGACAGAAGAGTAAAAAGCTGTTGAGCTGCTGGTGGTAAAAGAGGACTGACAATTTCAAAAATCTCAGTTTTTTTTTAAAAAAAGTATTCTTTCTTTAAAAAATAAAAGAAAATGTATATTCCTTTAGTCTTAGTCCTTACAATACACTTTCTTGCTATTAAAGCAAAGCCACACATCAAATCACTCTTTCTGGATGAGTTCATTATCTAATGATACAGTAGCTCTCCATAACTTAGTTACCTCTGGTTTGGGCATTGTAAAATAATACAAAGTGATTTAGATTTTAAGCATTGTTTGGTATGGTCACAAGTGTTCATACCAACAGTGCTCCAGAAGAGATGACAAAAAAAATCTAATAGCTGCAGTTTCAATGTATACATATGCAAATCATTCATCTGCAGAAGGCAGATGTCAAAAGAAGAGGGAACTAAAGGTTCAGTCATGATTTACTTCTCTGTTCTCCCTATTGTTTTCAGGGCATTTCAAATAAAAATTAATTCATTAGGGTATTAATAATTAAATTACTAATAATCAATGACAAACATTTGAAAAAAGAGAAGACTAAATAAACTAAAGACAAAAATATACCACTTACTAAAGCATGATACTACTCTAACAGTAAAAAGCCAGATAAGGATTCTGTTTGGTTTTCTGCCACAAATCAAGGAATAGTACACTGCAGAAAGTTAAGCCATGGGAAAGGATTTTTTTCATCATTACAATACCATATAGCATTTAATGAATAAATGACAGAAAAAAAATCACATCTTTTTATGTTAACCATGCACAGCCAATCTGCATATTTTTTGTTTTCAGAATATGAAAAGGAAATGGTAATAAATATCCAAGCTAATACTTTTCCTGTAGCTAAACTATGCCTCTTCAGGAACTATGTAATCGGATACAATATAGTATCATCATTCATCATCTAAGGCATTCAATACAACTTCACCCATATCACAAGGTCATTTCTTCCAATGGACATTAAAGAAAAACAACTTTGTACTCCAAAAAAATTTATGCTGGCTTCAGCAAAAAAGTGTCAGATTGGAAGAGTTCTGAGGTCATGGTATCTTGAGGATGCTCAGGTTCCTGACATTTCTCATTGCTGTCCCACATGAATGTAAGGACTTCACAGAGAATCTTCAGTTATATTTACAAATCATTCTTCCTCTTCATCAAGGTCAAAGAGATTTAAAGGTGGTCAGGAACTCACAAAAGCAGGATCCTTATTTATAATGTTCTCAGTGCCAGAGCAAGTGTCAGCTGGTCTTTGATTCTGTAAACAGAAAGATCTCCCCATGCTCTCATTAATAAGGGCTGGGAACTACCATTTTTCCTGGCCCTGTGCCTTTCTGAGTCAGAAAGAGCCCCAGGCTCAGTACCTACCACTGTGACCCCTGGAGACGTAAGCTCAAAAGATAACAGATAATACAGACATTACAAAACAACATCAAATTCTCAGAGTTAAATTTTTATTATTTATTATGCATAATTTTAAAGTTACGGACTTGATCCCACACACATCCTGAGGTTCTATTCAGGTTTTAAGAGATGCCCTGTTTCTCCAAGATAAACAGTTGAGTGTGGATGATGTACAGGATATACACAATGGATGCAGGACCAGATGGTTCCCTCTCTTTCCCTACGTGGGAGCAGAGGGAAATAAAGACTGTACTTGTAGAGACAAGCCCTAAAATTTAAAGCTTGCAGTCTCCAGAGAAAAAAAGTAGGATGCAATCCTCTTTTGGCTGGGACAGCACATTTTGAAAATGATTGCATCAGGAACAGGGGAGCATTTCTGTGCCGAAGAAAATGTCTTACCCTCCTCAAGAACAAAAGGAGGAAATACCATCAATCCTTCCTTTGGAGGTACTTTGTCAGAATCAGATGGAATTTTGTACAAGTGCATGAATACACTCACAGGCACACATGCATAAACACGTACAGGCATTTAAGATTAAAGTTGCTCCATGCTCTGGAATAATCATATCACCTCCTGCTCCACTCCAATGAGGAAGATGGAACAGAAAGGAAGAAGGACAAGGATGAAGAAAATAACAGGGCTCAGAAAATAAATTGTCTCCAAAAGGGACAGTCTTTTGATATTTTATTCCCTCTTCTTCAGCATGAGTTTCTCTTGTCTCACTAACTTAGGAGAAGCATGAACCCTTCAGCATGCTGTGTTTTGGAATAAGTGTACAAGTATTTTCTTTCTCACTTGTCTTAGCACTGCTCTTTAATGGCAGTCCAAAGGCTTATTATATTTCTTATATGTGAAAAATGTTTAATGCCTTTTGAAATTCTTGCAAAAAATAATCTCAACTCATTAGTCACCTCATGTTTTTGTATCACAGACATTATTCATAATTTTTGCTAATTTGCTAAATGGGCCAAAATAGACATATTGATCTCACTGATAGTAGTGATATATTCAGAAGAGAATGCACATTGCAGATGTGCCACTGAGTCATTCATATCAGTCCAAAACACAGGCAGTAGCATTGCCCAGAAAACATATTACTCATTTAGAGATAACTTAGGCTCTGATGCCCACTTCCCAAGCTGTCTACATATTCACACCTAATCAGAGATTTCCCAAGCTATCTATGTGTTCACTCCTAATGAGAGAACAGAAGCCAAGGTTCCCCTACTGTTAACATATTACAAGTCACACGGGAGCCTTCTTGCCTACCATTTGTTTGGGATCATGATTCCTTCATCTGGACTATCAGTAGTCTTTCTGCAATAGGAAGGATGGAGTATGACCCCAACCCAGTCTAGGGAAAAGACTGGGAAATGGGAGGGTGCTGGAACTTCCTCAGGATGTGGAGGAAACTGAATCAGATCTTCCACTTCCCAGGCAAGTGCTTTCCCCCCAGATCATCTGAACAACATGGTCACTGCCTTTCCCTCTTCTCTTGCTGAACTGGGAGTGCTCAGACCACTTCTAGCAAACCAAGCTCTCACAGAGAGAAGTCCTGAACCGATTAATTTAACCAAAAACTGAGGCCCCATCATGTGTGGTGAGCCACTAAAAGTAACCAAATAACTTTTGTGTCTAAGGTACATGTGAGCACCTACACAGCCCAGGCAGGCTTTACAAGGCAGTCTAGTTCCTTAAACTGGGCTTATAGAGAAACATTGGTGCCTGAATTGTGAGTCTGTCATTAATTTCTCTGACTTTATCCATGTGCTGTGCAAAAGTATGAGCCTGAGTGCATACTGAAATCCAGACCTATGCATGGCTTTAAGTAAACCCTTGGAGAACGATAGAAAAGAAGATGGGAAACCATGAGCAAAATGCATTTGCAGTATGAATATTAACATATGGCCTTCTTCTTTCATAGATCATCTAGGCTAAGAGCCTCGGTGTGCTCCAGCCTTGCTGTGAGGGTCGGTGAAAAGGCAATGCCTCCATCGTTAATGCTAACAGCTGGTTCACCTTTCACAGAAAGCTAAAAGTAGCCATTTTGATAAGATAGTGATAATTTTCTAGAATTTATGTCTTTTAGCACTTGCCCCAAAGCAATGGCTAATACAGTTCTCTGAGCGTATATCCTTTCCTAATTTCTATTGGCACATTATAATTGTTTCTCTAACAAAACAACATTTATCAGAAAGTAACACAGTTATGCCATTTTTACATAGGGTAACATAATTGCACTGATGTCAAATATGATGGAAAGAGGTAGGGACTAAGGAACCTTAGTTATTGACACTAACTCTCTCTTCTTTCCTCCTTGCAATTTTTTACCTGAGATTAAAAGCCAAGATTGGGTGCAAGTTCAGAATGTTCTGGCTCTTCTTAACCTGGCTCTTCTTAACATTCTGAGTTAGGAAATAAACTGGGGTTGGACCTTCACTTTCCTTTCACCCTAAATCTAAGTATAGAATATCCCCTTTTTCTTCTGTATTTTATGACTCTATGGGGGGAAAGATTTACTTGATGGCAAAGTTGTTGGTTTTGGTGGGGTTTTCGGTTGGGGTTTTGTTGCTGTTGTTGTTGTTTTTGTTGTTTGATGGGGGTGTTGTTTATTTGTTTTTAATTCCAGCTCAGTAGAGCTGCTGAAGAGGTCGTGAATAGGACAAAGTGAGTGGGACAACAAGAAGGATGAAAATCTGGAAGCCAGTCTTACTTCCATTAGCAGTTTCAACTGAATAAAAATCTTTTCAGACATTTTTCAATTTCATTAGAGGGCATTTTATCATGGAAATTATTTTTCCATATAATTTCAGTCCATTCCTAATTAGAACAAAATAGTTAATGAGTAACTTTTCATGTGTTCTTTAAAAAGATCTGGAAATCTAACAGATCATAAATTTAGAACTCCATTAAAAATTAAATAGTTTCTTCTTTGACTGTTTAACAAAAACCCTGCTAGGGATCCTTGTCAGTTTTTAATGACTCAGTGCTTGCAGAATATTGTATTTCACAACAAGAAGACAATTTTGTGTAGAGAAGACTGAGTGATGGTATTTTGTTCTCTTCTACAGCAAAATAAAACAAGCCTTAATGTCTTAGACATGGAGACTTTTCCAAGACAATGTGATAAAAGCAAAGGACTTTGCTTGTGTACCACTGAAGTCACAAGTTTTGTCACTGAATTCACTCAGAAAAAGACTGGAAATGGAATGAGAACAATTAAATGTAATTCTGTGAAGAGCTTATATATTTAGAAGTCATTTGATTTCCATCAAGTCTTTCCTTTCTTATATCCTTGCCGTATACAATGCTGTTTAGGTCAACCACCATTAGAAACCTAGCTAACAGGTGTGAACTATGTGCTTTATGTTGAATTTTTAATATCTAAACTAGAATGCACTGTTCCCACAGAGCAATAAAAATGTCTGCATCCTAAGGGCATTTTTATATTTGCATTTGGAAAATATTCCTCTCCTCACAGCTGTTACCCAGCCAAAAACAACAACACGTGAACACAGCCAGCAACTTGTAGTGGAAAGGAGCTATTTATTTCCTTGCTATGCTCCAAGGCGTTTTCAGGATAGCAGAATAGAGTTTCCTGTTTTTCAGACTGTTCTTAAAAGTGGGGAAGATTGTTCTTTGGGGAAGCAGCTTATTCTGAAAATTGCACTAACTTCAGAGTAATCTTGTTGATTTCCCTAAACTAGGCCTGGTTTATGTCACTGTGGGTCAGTTTCTATTGTATTTTATGAAATCACAAAAAGTAACTCAATGTGTATTCAAGTATGCATGTAGCCATAATGCTAGTATCCAATACTGGGAACTACTTCGATCTTATGAAGTCTTTGGAGTGATCTGTGCAACTGCAGGGGACATTTGAGATAGAAGCAGGGGTCTAAACATATGTATTTATCTTTTGCATGGCAAGAAAGCAGCACTTCATGCTAGGTGTGTGTGCTTTCTTACAGCACAACTTTCAGCAGACTTTCGTCAAGCTCTTGGAAGCCAAGCAATTTTTAACATACTCTACTGATAGTCTCTGAGAAGCTTCTACAGAGCAGCTTTCTCAAAGTCCCTTTGAAACGAATTCAAGACAAATTTGAGTGTTCCCATATTGCAATGTTTTAGGTAATTTTTTTTCCAGACAAGTACACAGCTTAAAATAATCCGAAATTATTTATATTTATCTTTATAATCGATATTCTGTTGTCTTAAAATGTAACACAGAGTTATTACATCCCTTTCTATCTTGTTTGTATGATCATTTTGTTATTCTGTATCACTGAAGTGCCCCGGTTTCTGCTAGTGGAGAAAAGTAAAATTTGGTTTCTGTACTAAAGCAGGGCACACATTTACAGGACTATAAACAGACTTCAGATTTTTTTACAGGTTCTATGCAATTCAGGCTCAGTATGGTTCCAGTTGGAAACTGGTAAGCCTCTTCTTGATCTTTTTACACCTAGTTGCTTTATCTGTGGTATCATACACCTGCTGTCAGGCTTGGTTGCTTATTAAGGCAGGATGACATTCTTGCTGACTCAGCACTTCAGCAGGACTACAACCCATCTTTCTTTGGGTAACTTGTACCTGAATTAGATTTTGAATTTTCATTACATCAATATGGCCCAAAATTCATGTAACTTCAGCTCTACCATCTCTAATTATTAATGACAGTCACAGTAAACAAAATCTAAGTACTGTTCAGTAGATTAAATTAAAAAAATTATGCTTCACAAGCATTAGGTTTAAATCTCACTAGACCGAGGGGAATCTCTGCTCTGTAAGCTTTACACGTGAATTAGTTTGATTCCTGTGTTTGGGACACTCAATCATGCCTTTATCTAGAAAACCATTCACAGAAATACGTTTATTCACTAGGTCATTTATCTAGAATGTAAATATTTTAAGACAAAACTGGGACTGCTAAGAGAATGTAGTATTCTTAAAAATACAATCCAATGAAAGATGTTCTTGAAAGATGTTGGCTTCCTCTTCTACTCTTCAGGATGTATGAATTCATGCATAATTCAAGTTTTACTTTTCCTGGAGGTTTTCTTAGCATTTATGGAACCAATAGAATTATCAGATTGCAAAAAACTACAGAGAAAAAACTCACCAAATGTCAGTGTTTTCAACTATTTTTCATGCTGTGTTGCTTCCTTCTGTTAACGCTCAGTATCCCATGGACATCTGAAGACAATGCAGTCCCTTCCACAGATTTGCTTGTCATGCTTTCCTAGGTAACTTGTGCAAGCTTTGCATCCCTAATCCTGAGGAGTGAAGGCTGACTTTCTGTTGACAGAACCAGAATCAGGGTGCAGAATGGGTCTCTAAAACGGTTGATCAAAAGATGATGTTCAGTATCTCTCATGTTCACTATTTTTCTTAAGAAAAATACATAAAATTTGCATGCATAAACATGGAAATATATATTGGTAGGAAGAACTGATTAGAGCAATTTCTGTGTTTAATAAAAGTGCACAGAGCTGAAGAGTTCAGTGTATAGAACAAGAAATACTTGACAAATTCACCGTTAAAAAGAAGAAATTACTGATTGAACAGCTGCTCTGCTTCAGCTGCTACGAGACTGGAAACAATTTTACGGTAATCTATATAAATTTGAACAATATTCTTTACTCCTTTCAAACATGGATTTTCTAATCACACAAACAGATGGAGAAATTTGTCTAATGACGCCACACAAGATTTTACAGTAACTGTAGTTGAAAGTATATTTCCACATATGTACTAACAATCATCATTAATACCCAACACAGATTTGTTTTAGTAATACTGGTTTATTATTATTATTTTATTATTGGCAGTGAAATTATGTTCTGAAAATATCATCCTAATTATTTCTCATCACACTTGCAATAAAAATGGGTCTCTATTGCTGGATTGATTCTTAGAATGAGAAAACAATTACGTTACTAAGGAAAACGTAAAAAAAACCCCAAACCCCAGATGGTGCCATGAATAACACTAACACCATAACACATTTGTATAAGAGAATGACTATTTTTCTTATTATTTTATCAATCTGCAGTTTTATAATAGTCTACACATCACATATTCTGAGGAAATGATAGAACTTCCTGTTCTCTCACATCTGGAACATTAGTAAGTTCAACTTCCAAAAAAAAAGAGCCTAAATAATTTACCACGCTGTTTATTTCAAAGGCCTCCTTCCAGAATTAAAGGAAATCTATTTGCATGTTTCTAAAGGCATTGTTCCTTCAGTCTGTGATGTTCATCAGTCAGGTTTGCTGCTTTTGTTTTTGTAATCTAAATAAATATAGTTCAATAGTTTGGAACTCCCTGGTTATCCCAGTGGATTCCTCTATATCTATTGTGTAAGGCAAACTAGGGGAAGCAAAGGATGACTAATATTGTGAACACAAGATGATAGAAGCAAGTGGAAAACTCTACATTGGGCCATAATCTGCCACTTTTTAAGACTCCTGTAAAGCCTAACGATCCAATATCTTCTGAATCTCTCACAGTTACATTTGTGTTTTCCACTTTCACTGATAATTAACACAATTTTCTTTAACTCATTAATTCATTAGATATTGCTAGAAATTTGGCAAAACACCTCTCATTTACTCGTGGTTGGTATGTGCACACAGGCATCTTGAGCAGAGTGCAGGAGTGAGATTTACCGCTTGGAGGAAAATCATACAGAATTCCGTGTAAACACAGAATTTTAAATTTTCCTGTTATTTTCCATGAATCTGGATGTTTCTGCATATCATACTTAAATAGCATTTAAATTGATGTATACTTGCTGAATGTTTCCATGTCAGAAAAATACAGGAAAAAAAAAAAAAAAGATAATTTGGTTGATGTAATCTGGATTGTGGCCTAAACCACCCACCTGTTCTTCCACTAAGATCAAGGTGACTCTGGGCAGGATCACACAGTGCACACTGCAAGACTGAACCTAAGGCTGTACAGAGAAAACCATGAAAAACAATGCATAAGTGAAAACAGCTATACAACAGCTGGATTTTTTTCTAAGCCTATCCCTTTAACTGCCTACAGTAAAGAGAGATAAATTGGTTCCTAATGGTATTTGAGATTTAACTATAAAACACTCGTCTACAGTAAGTAGCCAGATCACCTTCTGAAAAGCCTCTCCTTCTGCTAAGCATATAAGAACTAACAGGCTAAATGTCTAAATTACAGAATTTCCACTTTTATGACAGGCAAATTTGGAAGAGATACATATTTTATGGTTTTATTACCAATTTGCAGATGGCCAAAATTTCACCCAATCCTTTTTAAAATGGCTGTGTATATTTAAATATGTAGCTACTGCCACTAGGGAGCCCCCG
>NW_020955594.1:866457-903308 GCF_003031625.1 Empidonax traillii | reverse complement strand
TACTGCCACTAAGAGAATCTCAGAGTTTCATAATAGCACTGAAAACAAAATTCTTTCAGGGAACTCCAGGAGATATCTGGAGTCCATTGCCTTTATGAAAACCATATGCAGAAGACAGTGTTCACAGACATCTTGGGGAACTCCTTCTCACAGTATTGCCTAATGCTATATTTGTAGTTCATGAGAATTTGTTTTTACAATTAACATATGAAATGCGGTAGCATTGAGCCCCTTTGAATATCATGAATTAAGTCATCATCAGAGTAGACATTTTATTTCAGCTTATAGAGGAAAGGTTTGGAAGACAAAGGGCAAAGTTCTAATTGTCCTTAAAGTTGTGTAGAAGGCCAGTGTCCAGTGGCTGAGGAGAAGGGTGGGACCATTTCCTTGAGTAAATCTATAATTTAGCCACTGAACTTTGGACACTGAGAAGCTCTGAGACTTAACAGCACAAAAGTGGCAGCAGAAATAGTTAAGATGGGAAGTGATTAAGTCATGAACAATGAGAGGCTGGAAAGTACTGCAACAGGCCATTGGGAAATAATGATTACAGCATCAGCCAAATGTGTGTTCTACTGACTGAAGTGGGACCCAGGATTTCTTTGTTGCAATGCAAGGCATTGCTAAAAATGCAATATTTTTCTCAATCACTGAACAAAATTTAAATAAAGTGGTGTTGCCTCCCTCCTGCTTGGTGGACGCATTTGCTCTATAGGTGGTCATGGAAAGCATCTCATTGATGATGGATTAATCATCAGCCCATGTTCCTCAAAGTAATTTTCCTTGTGCATGGTGAAGTGTTGTCCGTGTGGTGAATACAAAACAGGACAGTGTGCCTTAGCAACATGTTTCAAGAAAAGGAAACATACTGGAAGTTCACTGTTAAATCAACACAATATTTTTTTCTAAAAAAGGGAAATCACTCAAGGGAACCTTTCTCAAGACTGAAGTTTGTGCAATATAAAACTTGGAAAGAGGTTCTGTCTATCCTGAGCAATCTGTTGACCTTTCTGAGACATGCTCTTGGTACACTAATGTGTACCAAAGGTATTGGAGCTGATTTACTATGAAGCAAGGCAATGTCTGCTCAAGGAATGCCCAAATTTTGTGAAGAATGTGAATTTGCTATTTTTACAGGACTTTGAAAAAGTTACACAGGCATCTCATATTGTACAACCCTAAAGCACTTTCCTATCAAACTATTAAAAAGATTCCATAGATACAAATTAGCATCACAGATGCTAAAATATTGCCAGCATTCAATCAGTGAGCATGTTCTAGGCAATATTTTAAGTTAAACATAATGGTATAGGGAATGTTGGGGCTGGAGGGGTATCCATGTCATAGTTCCCCAGCTGCTCCAAAAGTCATTTCATGGAGAGACACACACACTCTACAATAAAGGCATTTGGAGAAAGCATTCTCTTTTCTCCTGTAAATGGAATTTATCTTTTGTTTTCTCTCACTAGAAAATTTTAAGCCACCATTCACACTCTAGCATTCACCAGTTCAGTATTTTAGTTTAATGTTGTCATCTCAATAAAAATATTCTCAGATATGACTACACACATTCATAGTTATATGTGCCACCATTTGAAAATGCGTTGCCATTATTCAGGTGTCTCTAAATAAAAACTTTCCCTGGTAAAAGAAGGTTCTTCAGAATAGAGAGCACCACTCAAGTACAGTCATGTGTCATGGTTAGTCCAGATAGTTCCATCATAGGACATTTCATGAAGCCATGTACTTCTTCTTCTGACTTCTCACATAGCCATATTACATCAAATTAACAGGGAGCAGTCACTGGGTTCACTTCAATGCAAGAGCTGCAGTTCAAACCATCCCTCTTGTTGCAGCCTATACAGGATGGAAACATCTTCACTGTCTGCACCAGTATTGCCTCCCATGTAAAGTCCTGGAGTGTCCAGCTCACGAGGGCTATGTCTCATCCATGGAAGCAGGAAGGGCTTCTGAGCTGCAGGACCCACACACACGCAGTCCCCACTCAGGAGGGTGCTGTGGCTATCCTGTCACTCCCCAGCATGATGTGGCTCCCACGGGAATGCAGCCTGCCTAAGCTGGCTGGATGGGGGTTGCAGCACATTCCTCACAGATCTAAGGTACAAAACACACAAACAGAAAGGATAGCCCTTATTCTATTCTCAGTTACCCAGACATCAAACAACACCCAGACTTCTATTGTGTAGGGATTGTATCTTGATGGTAAAAGAACAAAGAAATGTGTCAAAACATACAGGAATGTTTCTTCCTACATATTCACATTTTTTTGAGTGTTAATTAAATAAGATCAGGTGGCTTTCACTGATTGTTTACACTTGAACTTTCCATTGGCTTAATATTCCATAAACCTAACTAGACAAATTATGCATTCACAGGTTTTTAAAAATGGGTGCACTTGGTTTCAAGATACAGATGTTAGTATAATAAAATACTAACAGATCTCTCAGTATGAATAAACAGGAATCAGTGTTTATGTATGATACAGAGAATTGTGTAGGGAGTTCTCCACATTAAAATGGTAAACTAAGACCAATATAATTACATCTTGAAAGCCAAAGGGAAGTATGCTACTATCTTATCCTGCAGGACACAAGGTAATTTAAAAAATCAGTGGCATGTCAGTGATAGAATAAACAGAAATACAAAATTAGACTAGGCACTAATATTTGGAATGCTTCATACCTATACAGATCTGTTTCCATTTCCAAGATGATTTGCTGGCTTAGCTACTTCCAAAAACAACAACAAAAAAAGATAAGACACTTTTTTAAAAGCTGTCCTACAGCACACTCTGTATATCTCCACTATATAATATTGGAAAGTAAAATGAAATGCATATAATAGACTTTTTTACTGTAAGACAGTTTATACAGGTCCTAGATTGATGTTCTGCAATGAAACAGAGAGGAAGCACTTGTTAAGACAGTTATCTTTTCTTCCTTCTAACAACGAATTAAGAACAATAAGCTTTCTCTGTTTCCTTGCATGGTGACAAAAGGTTGTAAAAAAAGATATTAAGAAACTGGGCCAACAGTATGGGCACCAGAATGTAAAAGTCATAGCACTGATAATTCTGCTGATGCTGTGAAAGGCAGCATTTTGGACTCATATTTGGTTTGGTTCATTTTTTTAATCATTATTTTTTCTGAAGATGTTTCAAAAGGAGCTGAGTTTAACTTGTTGTTTAGCAGCAAAACAAATTCACAGTCTAAACAAATCCCCCTGCAACATTTTTAAGCTAAAAGTACAGGAAAATGTGCCCGTAAATGAAAATAATGCATAATGTTATTAAAACACTTTTGGCACCTAGCTTCTCCTATTTATTTATTCTCACCCAAAGGTATTGTTTTCTGGTTGAGCTAAGCTGATATATCTCCAGCTAAAATATCCACAATTTGCAAAGTAGATATCCTTGCAGTCAGCATATAGCTGAGACCAGAACAGTCTGTGGTGCTGCCCATTACACAGTGACACCGTGGTTAGCAGAACCACTTTATAAATAAGCTGTGGATTCTGTGTTCTTGGCTTTTTCAGCCTCAGGAGGCTGGAAATTAAAGCCTGATAATCACGGGGAAGTGCACAAACCAGCCAACAGAGGGGAAGAAGCAGGATATTGTGATTTTTATTGGCAAACAAGACAAATAATCCAGTTGTTCCCACTTAGCTGAAAATTTTAAAAATACATAGTTTTATTAAAAGTATATAAGATGTCATTTTTTCGTCAAAAATCTCTGAGCCAAATAAGACCACACAGAGTTAACTCCAAACCAATACCCAAGAAGCCTATGAATAAAGCAATCTATCAAACCCCACAGAAACCAAACTTTAGATATGATGGTGTCACAGAACCACATGAAAGAAATCACAAACATTTTTACAGTCCACAAAATGAAGCTTTACCCCAATCGCTACAAACAAGGGTTCCCTTAAATAAGTGCAGAGGAACCAGAAACCACAAGAGCCACCTCTGAGTCTGCCACTCTGTTCTCCTGGCAGGGGCTGAACCTTTCTGTTACGCCCCTGGAACTAACCTCTGCAGGTCGGCACTTGGCCAGTTCCCATTAAACAATACTTACATCTCTCTTATCTGGTCATAGATTGTTAAATTTAATCTTTTGGCATACTCAAAACAATTACCTGCTTGTCACAAAAGTGTGCAGTGCATTGCTAGAGCCATAAAAGAGCTTCTATTATGTTCGCAAACTTGTGCTGGTAGATGGAGTCAGTAGACAGAGAGACTGCCTTTCCTGAATGAATGGACTGAGTTCTTAATCTTGAATTCTGATCTGGTGAATGGAATTGAAATGCTTAACCAACCACCCAATCAGTTGTTAGCATAGTTGTTATCTAACCTGCCCTACTACAGAGCTCTTCAAAAACCACCAGTATCCCTTAGCAGTGAGAACCGTTAGTAGCAAGGGAATGGGACTTTGGTGGATCACTAATTCCGAAGTCTATCTGCTAGACTATTAACATAGGTGAGCGCATTTAAGAACATTTTAATGCAAAAAAGCTTTATTTTTCTTTTCCTTTTTTCTACTGTCCAAAACTGGAATCCAGAGATAGGTGTTTATCTTATAATGACAGACTTCACTGCTGCCCTGTGCCCGCAAGCAAATGGGCTTGAGTTTCTGCTTTTGTTACTGTACTTGGTCCCCAGTTCTTCTCGCTTCAGATTGTACAGAGGTGCTGTGCATGAACAGCTCTTCAGTGACTCTAACTGCTATACTGGCAGAGCTGACACCCTGCTTTGAAAGTCAGTGTGAATATAGGGAACTTTAAACAGTTATTTTAACAGGTTATTTTCACTATCAAACTCTTTGACCATTAACAGAGGAATAGATACTGTTTCACTAGTTAACCTCAATTACTGCATTATACAGTTAATAAACCACAAACAACGTGTTTCACAGGAAGCCTTTACCGTATGGATCTCTACTTCAGTATCTTTCAAATCCTCCTCACAGAGAAATCAGACCAAAAAGTCTGTCTTGCATAGAAAAAATAGGGATAGGCATTCTCAGTCTTTCAACCTCTCCATTCCTCAGGTTTTCAAAAGACTGAGACACCCTGATTTCAACTTACAAAAGGGCAGCCCCAGAATGTAAACAATTTCTTTGTGCTGAATCTCTCTTTGCTCTCCCTGAACTTGAGTTGACATGAAATACTTGGCTGAGCTGTGCGCAGACTCCAAAAGCCAAGTCCCCTTCTCTCTGCCAAGCATGTTGAGATAAAAACACAGATAAGATGCATAGTTTCTGTAACTTCTGTACCTGTGAAATATAAAACCTCGGCAGCATTCAACTTCTTTTGGACACTGTGTAAAAGCCACTAGAGTGGCACACAGGTGGCAAAATTCTTCTCCATTGAGACTGTGTTAGATAAAGTCCTGCTATAGAGGTTATTAGTGGAGATTTGTATTATGTCCAAAGGGTATGATATGAGGCTTTTCCCCTTCCCTGTGTTTCATTTTTACTCATTCTCTACCATTTCAGCTTGAGTTGTGCTGTTTACTTTCTTTTGCTACAGTGTCTGCTTTCTTGCAGCCATCAGGATTTGGATGCCCAGAGCGCACACACTGCCAGGGCTGATAAGAGAGAATGAGTTTATCAGTGGGCAGGATGGCAAAGCCAGTACTGTCCTCTTCTGATTCTTTATTTGTTAGTCATAGTTTGCAAATGTTATAGGGAAAATAGCTTTGCAACTTCTTCAAACATTGCACACAGAGAAAGCATGTGGCACTTCCTTGCAAACGCAGGAATGTTTGGCCAGCATTACCCACTGCCCAATTGGCTTGTACAGAGCACTTGGAAAGGAGCAAATGATTTTGGCTGTTAAGGGCATACTTATTGCAAAAACATCCTTCTGTTAACCATGTCAGTCTTAATCTCTGTTCCTGATTTTTTTTTAGATTTTTGCCCACCACCCACTCCTTGGTGAGCTCTGGGTAAATGATCTTATTGTCTATTGTTAATCATCTTTGTGTACATGATGATATCTGGTTTTTGATCAGTGTCTGAACAAGAACCTTTTCTGGATGGGTCATGAAATAGGGTGGAATTTATGAGGCATCTTTCTCCAGATTATATTGCCTACAGATATATTCTGTCAGAGACACTCTGTAATACAGTGCAAACCCATTCTCTTTCACGCCATAGTGATTTGGAAATTATGTCTCTGAATGGAGAAAAATAAAAGACATTTTCTCACAGGTCTGTGTCAAAACAATATTTTTTAAAATATCAGAATAATCTATATTCTCTGTGCAATAGGTGAACTTTTTTTCCTTCTGACACCTACAAGACAGATAGTTAGACTACACAGCCCTTGTTCTGCAACTGCAGTCTCATATATTTTTTTAAGATCTGTCCTAGTCAGCCTCACATAGGTGGTCTTTCTAGGTAGACTGAGCATTTTTGGTAAAATACATTCCTATCAGTCTGCAGAATATCTGGCCCTCAGGGTTGCACTGCTAGTTCTACTGGTAACAGTTCTGGGCAGGCTTGTACTTTATCCCATGCACCCACTGCAAGTAGAAATGGACTCCTCTATGTCCCTTGGCACCTCAGCTTTCCTCCCAAGCATTAAAAAATGTCATCACAAGCAACAACTCGGCAGGGAAACTAGTCATGTGCTTCCTAACAATGGGATGGGAAGGCAGTGAGCTAAGAAAAGAGTGGAGGTGTTTTGTCCTACCCATACCATTGACCTGATCAACTGTAGATCAAGGACTGGGCAAAGTATATCTCCACTGGAGCAAGAGAAGAACTAGTAAACTTCCTGATACACTGATTTTTCATCAGACATCGTGTTGACCCCAAAATTGAGTCTGTACTGTATTTTCAAACTCACTTTGAAAATGCAGGTTGCATCCATTTCATGACATGCAACAGGCAGAGACTATTTGAAACTTAAAAAGCTTTCTCAGTCCTCATAGATTTCCTACCAAGCATGCTGAACAGTACTTTTCCTTTTTACACATCAGTTCAAGAAGTAAAAGGCATACCAGTGAGGCAAACTAAGTGGCTAATATATATATATATTGTTTCTGAGAATTTGGGTATTTACACCATATCACACTATGACAATACAGTCCCAGGATGTGGACTATAAAATTAATCTAAGAGACAAGGAGAGTCTGTTAGAAAGTTTTGAATCATCATTGTATAACTGGAAGTGAGGTATACAGTATTGAGCAGCACACACTGGCATGTTTTTAAATGGCACACTGGGTATGTATAAAGGCAATTGTGTTCCCTGATATGCTTCACAGGATTAATAAACACGAGCTTGACAAAACTGCAATTCATTCCCACACAATGTAATGATAATGAGTTACACAGATAAAGACAATATAGCACAAAAAGCCCAGTTGTCTTGACAGAAATTATATATAGAGAAAAACAACCCTGGTCTACCAGCTCTCAGTGTTCACTTACCATACTGATGCTTTTGTATTTATGTCAGAAGGTCCTCAAGAGATGTGCTCTCTTGTCTTTTACTTCTCTTTTAGTAACAAATTTGAAGTAAACTAGAAAGCTTACAATTAAAGTAGTTAAATCTAAAATACTTGGTTAAGATACCAAAATAAATCTGGAGCTGCTGAAATGGAAAACAATGAGTCATAATCCAAAAAAAAATTCCACAGGCTTGCCATGCTCTCAGTATATGTCAATAATAAACCAGATGTTCAAATATTCAGAGTGGTCAGCATATGTTTTAGATAGTTATCAACATAATAACAAAGTGTAGATACATGCGAAGCTTCGTTGTCCTTGTGCTTTGGGGACGTGTTTCCCGCGCATTTCCTTAGAAGGGCCCCAGTAACCTTCTCGGAGCATTTCTTGGCCCAGTGTGAGAAGGATTTCTAAGGAACCAGAGTTCAGTTTGAGGGAACATTACCTCAAAGGGCAAGAGGGATCTAAGTCTCAGGAGTGGCCTAGAGTTCAGACTGTTGCCTGTGTTGTTTTACCATATATAGCCTGAATAAAGGCTTTGACATTCAAGGCTCTGATTTTGCCATCATTCCCAAAAGTTTAGCTGGAAAATCTGGAGCTCTGACTTATTTCAGCTCTACGATCTACAGGTTTCTAACTGAAGGATAAGGCTCTTTATGCAGTACTCTTTGTCAAAGAGAAAAAGAAGAAAGTCATAGAAAAAGTCATGAACACACAGAGATAAAAAAAAATAACAAAAACTCATCTATAAATTGAAGCAGCCTACAGAAGATAAAAGGGACAAACTTTCAGCTGGTATGAGCCAAAGCTATAATGACTGAGTGAGAGCACGCACAAAAAATAAATGCACTATTTGCAGTACAAACAAAACAGTTTTGAGCTGTTTTCACAAACACAACAAGACAAAAAGAAGAGAGGTGAAAATCTATCTGTAGATTTCTTTACTCCCTGTGCGCCTGTCAGGAATTTTACATATAGTTATAGCCGTTTAACTATCAGAAAGACTGAGTGAGAAAATGGAAAGAATCCAGAAAACAGCAAAAATGATCAGAGAGCTAGAGAGACTGATACATAGTCAGTGACTAAAATAGAACTGAATTTTTAAGACATTGGCTCTATGGCATTTAAAGAGATACAGCAATCTACAGTCTGAAAGGCATGAATACAAAAAGAGAGGGATTTTTATAGAAAAAGAGGAAGGAAAACTAAACAAAAAAAAATGCATGTTGGATTTTCAAAGTAGACTGAAGTAGTCTCTAAAGCATGGAATGTGTAAAAGATTTGCTTGTCTAGGACTAACAATGTTCTCTTTTCTCAGATCTGTCTACAGTAGGTGTCTTAAAAATTTCTTATTTCTGTCCTTATTAATTCACCTCCACAATTCAGTGTTCCTTGCTACTAAGACTAAATAGTAGCTAGCATTTTATTCAAGGATCATGTGGCTCTGGTAAAAACAGTTTTTGAGAACAAACCCATTTCTAATCTAGTCCCTGTTCTCTGCTATGTCTCCTACCATTGCTGCCACAAACATAAACACTGAAGGAAATTTTAAGATGCAAGCATCACATATAAATACTTTCTTTCCGCACACATTGAACTCACTGACTGTTGCCAACTCTTCTGGCAAGAGATTCCTTATTCCCCTCGGATTTAATAGAAAGGTATGTGATAGACAGAAAGAGGAAGAGCTCGTAGTCTTAGGAGAAAGCAACCTGGAGAGAAAAGAAAAAACTGAAGTAGCCAATTGAAGCTTAACCACAGTTTGCTAGACTTTGACTACTGATCATGTGGATCCTGCCTGGAAAGCAACTTTGAATTCTATCTGCGCCTATCTCCTTTCTTTGAATAAGCTGAACCAAGAAAAACACTGTAATACAATCATACATATAATGTGTAAATATATTATCTATGCAGGTGTTGTAATACATGGACCAGTTTTACTGACACTACAGGGGCAGGCCAAGCCATACCAGAAAAGTCTTACAGAGAGAAGGAATGTAATCCAGTGCACCTGCAAGAATGGGAACAAATATACTGCTTTGACTTAAAATGATTAGAAAAATTATCAGTTGCTCACATGAGCATTTGTCTTCCATACTCACCTCTTTTTTTCTGTGGAGTTTTCAAAGTATTTTTAAATTTTAAAGGCATTTTTAAATTGTATGTCCTTTGAAAAAGTATTCTGCAAATTCTACTTTTCTCAAAAGAGCAGCCAGAAAATTCATAAAAAACCTGGATGACAACTTTATGGAACAAGTCCTAAGGGAGCTGACTCAGAAAAATGCCCTCCCTGATCTGCTGCTTGTCAACAGAGTGAATCTTGTGAGCAAAGTGAAGATTGGTCGCTGTCTTGGCCACAGCAACCACGAAGTGATCAAGTTTAAAATCTATGATGACAGAAGGAAAAGTGCCAGCAAAACCTCAACTTTGGACACAAGGAGAGCAGACTTTGGGCTGCTCAGGGAATTAGTAAAGTCCTCTGGGAAAATGTTTTTGCAGGTGCTGGGATCCATCAGTGTTGGTCACTTTTCAAACACCACCTCCTACGGGCACAGGAGCAGGCAATTCCCAAATGCTGGGAGTCAAGCAGGTGAGGTAGAAGGCTGGCCTGGCTGAGCAGGGATCTTCTCTGGGAAATAAGGCAAAAAAGAAAGGTGTATGCCCAGTGGAAGGAAGGTCAAGTGACATGGGAATAATACAGAGATGCTGTTTGTGCTGTAGGGAGAAAATTCATGTGTCCAAAGCTCAGCTGGAGTTGAAACTGCCAGAAATGTGGGGGACAATAAAAGGAGTATTTTCACATATATTGATGGCAATAGGCAGTATAGAAATGTCATCAGTCTGTTCCAGGATGAGGATGGTCACCTCACCAAAAGGGAGAGAGACAAGGCAGAGGTGTTTAACACTTTCTTTGCCTCTGTCTTCAACATGGATGACAGGCCAAGGGTGTCTCAGTGCCCTAAGCTGGAGGACCATGACTGCAAGAATGATCAGCTTCCAGTTGACCCTGAAATTGTGTGGAATCTGCTGCTCCAGATGGATTCCTAAAACTCCGTGGGGCCTTATGGGATTCATCCCATAATCCCCAAAGAGCTGGGTGATGTTATGGCAAAACCTCTCTCAATGATTTTTAAGCAGTCTTGGGAATACATAGAGGTCCCAGCTGGAGAAGTTGGCACAGGTTCCGACTTTCAAGAAGGGCCAAAAGGAAGACCCCAGAAACTACAGGCCTGTCAGTCTCACTTCAGTACCTGGTAAAGTTATGGAAAAGAGTATTCTGGGAAGTATTGAAACACAGCTGAAAGACAACACAGTCATTGCTCACAGCCAGCATGGTTTCATGAGGGGAAAGTCCTGTTTATTCAATTTGATTTCCTTCTATGACAGCATAACCCACCTAGTTCATCAAGGGAAGCCAGTTGATGTAACCTTTTTTGAATTTCAGTAAAGCTTTTTATATTGTCTCTCACAGGATCCTTCTGAATAAAATATTCAGTGGTGTGTGAGCAATTGGCTCACAGGCCGAGCACAGAGGGTAATTAGCTAACTAATTAGCATCCTGCAAAGTGACACTTCATCAGTAGAAGAAAGAATAAAACAACCATTTAAAACAGACCATTTAGCAATCTCCAGAAAACATGGTGTGATCCAAGGTAAAGGACCCTCCATCACTGACAGCTAATCACAGAATCTTTGCAGCAGAGAGAATACATGAACAGTTACTACTTTTATCATGATTTTCACTCAGCATCTAGTTTAACTGTTGGATGCTAATGGAGAAATCCCCTGTTCTTCCTGCAGATCCCACCAGCACCAGAGCTGTTTCTGTATCTCCTCTTTCCTTTTTCATTTCAGTAGGCAAACAGCCAAAACTCTGAAGTTCTGATCGGTATTCAGGTTCTGGTTTCATGCTACCCCAAAGTTTAATGCCTTTCTTTGCTCTGCTTATATGAACAGTCAGAAACACTTGGGTTACCACATTTTAACAAGCTACCACCATTCAGCTGAACAGTAGCAGCTGTTGGACTACGTGCTGCAAGGTTAAAGCAGATGGTTCTCTCCCCCAACCTCAGCAGGGCTGGGGCACAAACAGGCTCAGTAGTTGCCATCCAGCACCGAGCAGCGTTCCATACCCTACATTCCTTTCTTACCTTTTACAGCGTGCAGCCAACTCACTAGCAAGAAACCCATTAGGGTTCCTTATAATCTTTAACAGTCTCTGTACTGCTGAAAACATTGAAGTGGCCAGCAGGACTAGGGAAGTGATTGTGCCTCTGTGCTCAGCACTGGTGAGGTCACACCTCAAGTCCTGTGTCTAGTACCAGGACGCACACTGCAAGAAAGACACTGAGGTGCTGGATCGCGTTCAGAGAATGACAATGAAGCTGGTCAAGTGTCTAGAGAGAAAGTCATATGAGGAGCAGATGAGATTGTTTAGATGGGAGAGGAGGGGGCTTAGGGGAGACCTATAGCTCTCTACAACTACCTAAAAGGAGGCTGTGGCCTGGTGGGGGTTCTCCCAGGCAACTAGTGACAGGACAAGAGAAAATGCACTCAAGCTACACCAGGGGAGGTTTACACTGGACACCAGAAAGAATTTCTTCACTGAAAGGGTGGTCAGGCATTGGAACAGGCTGCCCAGGGAGGTGGTGGAAGTGTTCAAGAAATGAATGTGGCACTACAGTTTAGTTGACTTGGTGGTGTGCAGTCAAAGGTTGGACTCAATGATCTTGGAGGTCTTTTACAACCTTAATGATTCTATGATTCTATGATTTAATACATATTATATGTGCTGTCAGCCTCCAAATCCCAACCTGGGATCTTTTTAATTAGATTACCACTTATTTCAACATTCAAATCCGAGTCTCACTGAATCACTGTAAGTTTTATTCACACTAATAAGTTCTGCTGATACATCCTATTGTTTAATGGTTATCCTTGTTTAATGGCCAGTCTCTTCGCGAACGAAGAACCGGGGAAGGTCTTTCCACCTTCCAGCCTGCGCATTGGATTTTTTAGGTGAGACACAGTGTGCGCGGAACTGAGCCCACCCTTTAATCCTGAGGTTCATCTGCCGGGGCCAAGCACACTTGGACGGTGACAGCGAGGTCCTCAGGACGTAGATGGATTGCCTTATGGGCTAACGAGCTCCATCTGCCCGGGGAGGGGCCCCAACCGGGAATCGAACCCAGGTCTCTGCAGTGACAGTGCAGTGTCTTTTCCCCTAGACCACCGGGGGCTCGATACATCCTATAAACTGCAGTGAGAAGCAAAGATTAAAAAAAATAAAAACACACAAGAATGAATTTTGAAAACACTCTAAAAATGTTTCCAGACTTGTACTGATGGGAAAAAAAGAAAAAGAAAGTATTAAAAAATGCATGAGCCCAGCCCCTTTGCTATTCCCTGTGGTCACCATCTGCTGATGAGGAACCGTATTCCCATTGTCAGCATTAAACAGCAAACTCTCTCACCCCTCGCTGGAGAGTATTTGAACACTAACCAGTAAATAATCAAAACAGTATCTCAGGAGACCTCATGGGAGTACTTTCTTTCTTCCTTTCTCATATCAGAAATCAGAGGCATGCTGAAAGCTACTATAAATGTCTCTGTTACTACTGACCTAGCTTGGCTAAAAGAGATCAGAAAGTCCTAAAGCCATTTCTGCTACCAGTTTTTGACCTGAACATATTTATCATGTCATTTCTACTCTGACTGTTGAAGCAGCTTTCACCCTAACACATACAAAATCAATCTTTATAGAAGCATTTGGCTTAAATTCAGCAGCATTGTATATAATTCAGCAAAATAAATAGAAATGTTTATCCATTGCCTACATTTTTTTGCACTGACTGGTCACTGAAAATGCTGAATTTTACACTCCACGGGACAAAAAATTACAAGAAAAGCCACAGAGAGCAAGGGCGTTTTCACACACAGGGACAGGATCTAATTATCCTTTCAAATCGAACAAGTCAAGGGTCATTGCTTCAGTGGTGACAAACTAGAATAGATATGATGCACCCACTTTTTTTAAAAGTCTCTCATCAGATTTTCTTATGCATACTCTTCAAACATGTAATCTATGTACTAATTTTTTTTTCTTGAACAGATATGGCTATATCAATACAATGTGTTAGAGTTTACAGGTAAAAGCTCTCTATATGTGTCAAATTCGAATATTTAAACTGCCCACTAAGTAAACAAGAAAATCTACATTCTAATCAATGTATTTAATCTGCAAGATCCTTCAAGTTTTGCTTCATTTTAACACATCTCACATATCCTTGAATGCCACACAAATTTCTCAGTTCTCTATACCTGCTTCCTTCATATGGATTTACATCCAGGCATACATTTATCAGAAGGAAAATTGGGGAAAGGGTTTGCAACTTTTCCACTAACACTGCTTGGTTCACCTCTTGAAATCTCAGTTGTGCAGCTGCCTTTCCCTTCCACCCTTGCTGCATGACCAGGGGAGGGCTGTAGCCACGGTTTTTACACCTCATTCCTAATATAAATAAGTACTTAGAGCCCATCTGAACTTCCCGTATCCCAGTATATTGTCTATCCATGAAATGGTAGTAACAAAAACTCCCCAGATATGTCATAGAGATATGAGGGTAAAGTAAAAGACTCTTTCCAGAGCTCCTCTGAAATCATTCAGATTTTCAATACCGATCTTGAAAAGGAAATAGCATATTTGAAGTGCACATCTGTTAAAACTCCCAACAAAATTACAATGGAAATTAATTGGAGTCCTTTATCTCTTTGAAAATATAAAGAGCTATTTATATGATAATCTGATATGGTACTTTAAGATTAAATTAAAAATTATTTTTAAAGGGAAAAGGGAGATAAAACAGGAAAAGAACACCCTGAAAGCTGAACTCATCCTGACAAGCAAAATAGAATGGATGAGTCCCAACTGGCCATTGTCTGGGTCTTGTTGCAAAGATAGAAGAGTTTTCTCAAATGCAAAGTGTAATTGTGAAAGCTTTTGCCAAAAGACATATAACTGACATCCTGCTGTGGTCAAGAAAGACAGTTTCTATCCGTATATAAAGCACTACAATAACCAAAGCAATTCTCAGAACTTAAACAAGAATATCCTTATAAAACAAATATGCTTTTTTAATGAAAAATAGTCTTTCAGGAGCAATTGCATTGCTTTATTTTAAATCCTCGGAGATTACAAAGGCAAACTCTTAATTTTCCATGGTGCTGTCTCAACATTTATCAGTTATTACAATAACAGATTTCAAAAAGCAGGTGGACATGAACAAGAAAGCTATTTGTTTTCTATAAGGGCGGCTGGTACCTCAAGCCCACTTTCCAGTGGCAGATGGTGATTTGGGAGATCTTGCAAAAAGAACCACTCCCTAGCTTTTAGCAAAGCTGGAACTGAGCAATAGAGCTACAGAGTTGCTGCTCCAGCTGGTTGGGTAGAATGAGATGCAGCAGAAGTGGTTGGGAAATGGGCAGAGCTGTTCAAAAGCAGCTCCGTGACTGTGCATTGCCACTCCAATCCTCGCCTACTTGTGAGGGGAGAGGCAGGAAGTAGTTGGTATAAAGGAGTATGGTCTGACTTGTGTAACCAAGGGGCTAGTTTGGGATCCTTTGTTGGTTGCTCCTACCTTGGTTTTCAGCAGCACTAAATCAAATTTCTGTCCCTAACCCAAGCAGCCACCAGAAGCTAGATGAATGCCTTTGAGTTGCACTCAGCCCCTGTATCTATCAGCTAAAAAAATAATAGTTTCTGGACAGAAGCACCTTGAAGGATGGGGCTGGACCTTGACTCTGTCAACTGGCCTTTTTATTCCTCTCACTCATGGAGCAAAGAGGAATTAGGGGGGGTAGAAATGCAACTCATAAGTATGTGAGTCATCACGCAGTTTCTTTGCTTGCCTTTGAACCTATTGTAAACTTTTATTTTCAGGCTTTTAGCTTCTAAGAGCCACAGCTACATTGCTGGATCCAAACCATTTACGTGACAGCAGTATCACTAAACTCATCAACATGGGAGAAAAAAAGTGTCAGCATGATGCAAAGCTTTTCTGCAGAAGTTATCCGGTCAAAAACAATGCAGTGTGGTCCAGAGCATTGTAATAGGTGATTTCCCGTCCAAACTTTAAGTAATTTTTATATCACTTTCCTGTGAGCTTTTTAAAGCTTAAAGCTATCCTTAATTTAATGCAGTGGTGAAAACTGAAGAAAGTAACCACTAGCAACTTCCTTTTTAATTTAATAAGCCTGGATTATTGATTTGTAATACCATTTCTCTCTGAGAGTGATGGTGATTGTGGTTATTGAATGCAGCAAAAATGAACTTGTGAGCTCATAAGCTCACAGTACGTATCAATATTGCCAGATACTTACAGCAGTCGTTACAATAATTTATATACACCACTTTTAGGCTTAAAACATGTTCTCAAATAAAACAAGAGGAAATAATTTGTATGGACTGAAGCTAAAACCCAAAGAACGCATGAAAATAGCTTGCAGTGGCAGATTCAGTATTTTATTGCAGCAAAAATTACGCAGTTTAGGGAGCACCAGTCAAGTAAATCACTCTGGAGTTGACACGCCGGTGGGGCCGGACACGGGAACTCGGCGGGCAGCGGCGACACCTCCCTTTCCCTCCTCTTTCCCTGTTTTCCCTACAGCTGCAAAGGGTCGGCAGACACGGTCCAGCACGGCCCAATGCATAATCCCCTAGGCTTTTTGTTCCCGCTGCCAGTTGTTGCGATGCCACAAACGCTGACAAAGGCCCGTCATGCCGCGGTGACAGCCGGACACCTCAGGGAACGGGGAAACCGAGCACGCCGGGCGGCTCCGGGCGGCCGGGGGACCCTGCTGGAGGTCTGAGCGCCCACAGAGCAACTTTCGAGCCGGGGGCCGGGCGGGCTGCCGGCAGGCACCCACCCTGAGCCCAGCCGGTGCTCCCCGCCGCTCCCTCCGCCTGTCCCGGCGCGGCCCGCGGGGCGTGTCCCGCACAGCCCCGCTCCGCCCCGGCCCGGCGGGGCCGCGGCGGCGGACAGGGCAGGGCAGGGCCGGGCCGGAGCCGCGGAGCGGCGGCAGCGCCATGGGGCTGGAGACGGAGAAGGTGGACACCCGCATCTTCATGGACGACGACAGCTTCCCGCGGAGCGGTGGGCCCGCGCTCTCGGAGGCGGAGAAGTGCGCGGAGGACGAGCTGGACCGCGACCCCCACGGGATGAACGCCCACCTTCAGGTGCGGGCCGGGCCGGGCCGGGTCGGGCCGGGCCGGGGGCGGACGGGGCCGGGGTCGGGACCGGGGCTTGGGTCCACGGCGAGTGGGGGGTTCCCAGCGGGCTCCCCGCCCCTCAGCCCCGGGTGACGGCAAAGCCGCCTCTCATTCCAGCTGGGGTTCGAGGATGTGATCGCAGAGCCCGAGCTCACCCACTCCTTCGACAAAGTCTGGATCTGCAGCCACGCTCTGTTTGAGCTCAGCAAGTACGTGATCTACAAACTCCTGACGCTGGTTCTTGCCATACCCCTGGCCCTGGTCGTGGGGATCATCTTCGCGGCGCTCAGCTGCCTGCACATCTGGTAAGCCCGTGTTGTGCCCGCCGGAGCGTGGGCTCTGCCGGCAGCTCCGCAGAGCTCTCCCCCTGCAGCATTCCTTACAGCGATCTCCGTCTTTACAATCGGTAGTCAATCAGCTGCTTTATTTCTAAAGGAAGAGAAAAGAAAACGGTGTTTTCGCTGTGACTCAGTTCCCTGCCTTGCTTTTACCAGCAGTCTGTCATGACTGTGTAAGCTCCTTGGGGCAGAGAGCTCATACTGCCATTTGGATGGCACCTACAGCTATGCATTGTAGCCTTGGCTGGCTTCTGGAGTAATGGTAGTGACTGCATTTTTTTAAAAAACTGAGGTACAGAATTTATTCAAAGGTGTATTTTAAATTAAATACCTAGGCAAAAGTATTACTAACACCTGACATCTCTTTAGTACAGTTACCTCTTTCATTTTTTTCCTCAGAGACTGAAGAAAGCTTTTGAGGGCCCAGCTCGCTCTTTGTTACTGCCACAAAATGTACTGTCACTGTCTTACATCTGGTACATGGTTATCTCTAGATGCAGTACCCCAAAGCCCTTCCACCTAAGCAGAAAACCCTGCTGAGCTCAGGAAATCTGCTTCTGGCCATGGACCAAGTTCACAGACAAACACAGTGGTCCTCCAAATCACAGCAACCTGGTGCACTTTAAATATAATATACTGGCAGAATATTTGGGAAAAGTACCTTGAGACCAGAAAGGGAGAGGATTGTGGAGAAGGTAGAACAGCAGGGAAAAGAATGAGGTTGGGGAAAGAACTGAGAATCCAGCAGGCTGCAGAGGAAGGAATGAATGCAGATCATTAACATCATTCCTGCAAACTAGGATATTCCATAAGCTTGAGTTTTGGGCAAAGCCTCATTTGACCTGGGTAACACTGGAATCATGAAGAAGTTCTTAAGGAAAGCAAATAGAATACAGTGACTGGAAACAAAACACAAGGAATACATTGATTATCTGAACCTGTAGTGTCAATCTTGTGGGTGCAGATTTCAGTTTTTGAAAGCGGAATGGAAGTTTGGCTTGATGAAATCATTACTGACTTTGAAAACCTATTAACTTGAAATTTGGATCATAGTATTTGCATAATAGCCAAAGGAGCTGTGATGCAGTTTAGAGCTGCCCATCTGCTACATCTGTGGTTCCCAAATTGTTATAAACAGTGCATAGTGTGCCTAGATTTTTAGGTCTGTCAGCTGTCACTGTGCCATAGTATACAGTGTGACTACATAAGGCTACGGTGAGTATATCCAAGTTTCCAGTAGTGGGATATCTGTGGAGAAATTTATTAAAACTGTAGTACTTTATTGTGCTTTACAATGATCTTGTACCTGGGTTTCACAGACTGGATATATAGACATGAGTTTCACTGATCCAGGACTCAGAGGTCAGTTTCTATTTATGCAAGTAGTCCCTAGTGACTATCTCAGGAACTGTGGGTTCTCAGTACATCTGAAATAGGACTGTCTGAATGTGCCACTTCATTTGAAAAGTTTCCCCTGACTTTCTGTGAACACCCTTGCTTCCTCAGCAACTTATTTTCTTTCCCTACCTTTGCTGTCACTACAGAAGGGATCTCTCCCTTTGATCTTCCTTGCACCTGGGATGGTTGTGAAAGGATCATGTAACTCAGTAGTACTATCTGCACCTCCTTGAGCCCCATCCAATGCTACCATCCAAAGCCAATAGTCTCATCTTTCCACAATCCCAAGCTGGATTTGTTTCAACACAAAGGTGGAACACACCAAGACTGAGTTGGCTTCTCTGCACTTACTAGTATTCCAGATTTCATGGGAGTAACAAGTTCAACATTTCTGCATTTGAGAGGGTAGTGCGGGAGTAGTGCAGGTATAGAGGCCCTAAACACATGGTATTGGCTCCCTTGTAGCCCTATTTGGTCTGAAAAAAAAAAGTAACTTCTTGTTTTGTGGGTGAAAGGAAGGGAATTCCATTATAACTCTGTCTTCAGCTATTTAAATGTCATGGGAAAGCCCTGGGTGCACCCTCCCAGAAGGCTGCCACTCTGTACATCACATTCATCATCCAAACCAGTGAGATAATCATGTTGATATGTCATAAGGGAGCCTTTCCCAAGGCTAAATTCAAAAGTGTTTCAACAACTTTTGGAAGTGCTCAAATACAAAGCTTTGTTGATTATCACGCATGTTGCAGTTGCATGATAAAAATCCACAGAAGTCTGACTCAGCATTTCTCATGCTCAAGGACACCTTGTGAGTTGCCCCCTCATACCTGATGGTAAAACTTGTCTTTCACCAGAAAAATGATTGCTATAGAAGAAAGCAAATATGTGAGTCTTCATGGAGAGCAAAAAGAAAGCCACGTAATAAATACGTTAATAATACACTTTAATTTTCATTTTAACCATAAAGATGGAGCATATTCTGTTTCTGTTCTCAAACTGGCTGCTTGAGCCAGAATCTGCTTTTACGCTACCTGGTAAGAGATACTTGTGGGCTGAAACTGGGCCAGCTAGCAGGTTGGTGATCTATGTACAAGCCAGTTCAAGGAAGTCTGCTTCACTTTTCCTTTGCAGATGACTGTCACTCTCACCACTATACATGGCAGAAATTTCCAGACTGAGTTTTAACATCTTTCTGTGAAAATTAGCAAGCTTTTAAATATGTCCTTAGATTGCAGCTGTTAAATTTATTGATTTTTGAATATGAGTAGAACACTTCTGTTTTTTCACGCAGCATATGCAAAATCATTATATTTATTATAGATCGGTGGCTGATTCTTGTTCCAAGCCATGTATTTGCCACCTCTTGGAAATTAAAACTTGGATTTCATGTATGCTTTTTTGTAGTCTTACCTGAATAGCTTTTGGTATGTTGATGCTAATAATCAGTGGTTCATTTGAGGATCCATAGCTTGAGTCTGGGATCTGAAATGGGCTATAAACCATAAGGACTCACACAGCTTTATACTCTTACCATCAGCTGGAGCAGTAGGTATTCATAGCATCTCTTGGCTTGAGCTTCCATTCACAGTGCTAAGATGTAGCCAGGGACTTACATGCAGAGAAGCACATTTGGACATGCATAATTTCTTACCTTTTTTTATTCCGCATCTTCATTTACTTAACTTACTAATATCATACTCAACTCTAAAACCATCTCCCTACTGACTTCTGAAATCAAAATAAATTATAGTGCAGCTATGCCATGAAGACCCACCTTATGACCTGGTGGTGTTGCCTTGATGTCTTGTCTTTGATGTCCAATACATATCCCTTGGTTTATGAAGAGGAAGTAGGTAGATGTTCTCTTGCTTCCTTTGTAGTAATTTTATCTTTTCCAGTCTGCCCAGGTCCTGCAATAGACAATGTTGGGTTAAAATGCACTTCATATACTGTGTTTGAGTTGTGAAAGGCTTCTGTGGTTATCTGTTGCCTCACTCATCCCAAGGGTTAATGGGACACAAGAAGAAACTGTACAATTCTAGATGATAGTTAGCCATCTTTTCACAATGCTTGATTGTATTGTAGAGCCATACAAGACTTTAATTCAAAATCATGATGTAGTACGTGTGCATACTTGTAATTAGGTAGTTTAAGCACAGAAACTTATGGGATTTGAAAAATAGCATCAAGACATATCTGAGGTTCCATTTTGAAAAAC
Source organism: Empidonax traillii (assembly GCF_003031625.1). Classification (NCBI taxonomy): domain Eukaryota; kingdom Metazoa; phylum Chordata; class Aves; order Passeriformes; family Tyrannidae; genus Empidonax; species Empidonax traillii. The sequence continues at coordinate 882,608 of NW_020955594.1, read as the reverse complement.
ATTACAAGAGAAGATCGTTCACTTTGAAGTGGGAATGTGAACTAACAGTGCATGACTACTCTAACCTCATTGCCCAAGGCTTTGACAAGTTGATTTTCCTTATCAGTGGATGTTAAACTGTGCTCTGCCATTTCCAAGAGGTGTTTGATTCTTGACAACATTCACTCAGGAATTAGGAGAAAAAAAAAAAGCAATGTGAGCAAAAGTGAGAAGTTTGAGGGGTATGATTTTGTAGATGTCATGCCTTGAACAGGATGAAGACAAAATAGGATAGGATGGGAAAAAAAATAGGGTAATGTGCTCTTTTCAGTTCAACAGTTCCCAAAAGATATGATTCATTCTACTTAGTGAAAGGATGGGTATTTTATAATAAATACATACATAGTAAGATTCAGTGAGAAGTCATATGGGTGGCTGTCTTCAGCTTAGATGACAAATTAAACAGAGCTTTTATTTTCTTCCCAATGCTGTACTACATGGTAACACTAGTAGTACTAGTATATAGCATCAATGTTGGTATCCTTGGGATATGCTGCCTTTAATTTCACTGTTAGACATTATTCAAGCAAGCAGGTACTATATCTGTGAATAGAAGTGCAGACTGGGGTAAACTCACAGCATTGTGAGTAAAGAATGTGTATGTTATATTTGTCAGGTCACAAAATAAATATGTGGCTTCTAATGGCATTTGGTTGTTTATTTTTTGAGTGTGCCTGGTCACTCCACAGAAGGCACGTTGCACCTTCTGATGATTTGGAAATCTTGCACTGGAGAATAACCTGTCCTGTGCTGAACAAGATGCAGACTTACATACATGTAAATACATATATACACACACTCACATATTTTAAAAGTTAGAAAATACCTTTTACGGCTCTCTTGGCTGTACAGGATTTTCTTCTCTGAGGAAAGGTGTCTGAGTAAATGTTATCTAAGTAGACTGACTTTTATTTTAAAATTGGAAGTTATTTACATTAATTAGCTCTGGTGTCATCCTATGGAGTTAGCCCACATTGGTTTTTGCATGCATTTACCATAAAATTATATAGCAAGTGCTAAAAGATTATAAAGCATTACCAAAACATTTTAATGTTTATTTTATTTAAAATTATCAATATAGGTTGACTTCTGGTACTGTATGAATGACCCCTACAGCAGTTGCAAGTAATATGGTCACTGCTTTTCCAGCCTTCTACATCTTTCTATGAAACTTCTGCATAGTGTGGTACTTGTTTAATTTGTATTTTTTGTAATCCTGTCAACAGAGGGTCCAGTACAAATGTCAGCTTTTCCGCTTCTCTCTAGTTCAGTTAGATTTAAAAAAAAAAATCATGCCAAATTAATTTTAGATGACAGCAAAGGAGCAGTGACATAATAAATGGAAAAGAGTTGAAGTCAACACAAGCTGAGTAGCCATTTCTGGCATTTTTCCTATGTTGCTTGGAGAAATACCAATCTCTTTTTTTCCTTTGCATTACTGATCTTTATCAGCTGTATTCTAACAGGTGAAGGCCTGATTTTTTTATCTAGAAATCATGTGTTCTATATGCAGTGATATTATAGGTGGTTATAAAGCACATAGTTTACAGTGTTAAGTTTAAAACTAGAGACGCATTATTCCAGTAACACCCACAGTTCTATATGGGGTGTATATTACTAGCTGTTTCAGCAGAGACAAAAGAGAAGGTTTTAGAAAAACTATTCTTGTTTAAATCCATCTGGGCTTGCTTAGACTGCAGCATGGACATACTAGTATATGGCTTGTATTGTGTGACAAAAGCTGAGAATCCAGTTAGATAAACAGCGAAAGTAATTAATTTTGACTCTGTGCTTTTCTAACCTTCAACATTTTTGAATGTGTCAGAGTTTTTTTCTACTTTGTTATTCTGAGGTACGCAATGTAAATGCACAGTACTTTCATCTAAATTTTTTCAGACCTATGATGAAATGGTAAATTAAATCTTTTCTGTCATTCCCACCAAAGTCAGTGAGAGTTTTGCAGTGGAGTTATGTCGATGCAAGACTGGGAATTTAAATTTTGAATGCAACAGCAAACTGGAACAGAGTGTATTATCTTTATCAAAAGAATCTATAGCTTCTTTTACCTCATTTAGGAAATAAATGTCTTCTGTATGGCACAGAGATTCTTTTAAAACTTTGCTCTAGTACCACTTCAGTATTACATAAGTTATTTATACATTTTATTTGTCTGCACCAAAGAAAGAACATCCAGCTTAGTGAAATGACCAGGGGTTTAGGCTGGTAAATAATTAAGAAAGGAGAATAACTTAAAATACTATGGTCAATTATTCTGGCCTGAGGACTAGGTGCATTGTGGTGCTTCTGCATGTCCAGGTATGAGGCTGTAAGCAAACAAAATTGATGGACAAGAACTGCAAGAGAGTGAAATCAACTTGTTTAAATATTCTGAGTTATAAAATCACTTCCTTTCCCTTAAGATGTCACACTTCTGTTTAGTTATCTTCATTTTCCCCTTCTGTAGCAGCACCAGTCTTCACATCTTTAATTTTCTCTTTTACAGGATTGTGGTGCCTTTTGTGAAAACCTGTCTCATGGTCTTGCCTTCAGTGCAAACTGTATGGAAGAGCCTGACAGATGTTTTTGTCGTACCATTCTTTCAGAGCCTAGGCCGATGCTTTGCCATGGTTAATATACGCCTGGACCAAGAGTAAACATCGGGGATGTGACATTGCTGTAGTCGGGGCTGGTGTTATATTTCTTTGCTAACCTAACATACAAGCACTTACCACTCATTCCAAACTGTTAATTACAATGGCTGGTTTAAGTGGGAACATGCTATTTTTATTAAAACTCACTTTTTATCAGGGAGACCTGTTTAAGAATAAGTAGGGAGTTTTCATAGCTTGCTGTTTTAACAACAGTGGTCGCAGAGTATATTGGCAACACTTTATTTTAATGGTACATCGATTGCTAGATTACAGGAAAATTCTTGTGGAGGTTTAACAGCCACCACAGTGATAATGATTGGCATTATTACCATAAATACTTCTGTGAGTAGGCTGTCATACGTTAGACAAAACTGATCTCTAGGGTTTCACAGTGACTTTACTGCAGTCCCATCAGGGATCATTTTTGGCTTCACTATGCAGAATGATAAACACAGTCCTCTGTTATCAGCAGTTAAAGTGAATGTGACTCATTGCATAAACATACAGGGAAAGGACTTGTTGTGTAATTCTCCTATATTTGAAGTTTGGGGGGAAGTTCCCTAGAAGTTTATCCCTTAAAATAAGGTGTTAGCTACTGATTTGTAACATCAGCTAATCTGTATATTTTATTTAATGAGAGGTTAACTTTGCTGTATATTTTGTACCTTTGTAAATTACACTTGATTGGTTTTCTTTGATGCATTATTTCTCTAGTATTTGAATTCTAACCAACTTATTAAGCAGCAAGAGTGAGATGCTGCAAAAAATAGGTTTAGATAACTAAATTAATTAGATAACTTAATTAAGTAAATTTTGAGTGTTACTGTGCAATTCTAGTATATTAATTATATATGATTGTGTGTAAAAGCAAAAATTATAAGTGTTTTCATACACAACTATGCAAAAGAGCTGGAAATATCTGTTTATGAGAAATGGTTTTTATTAAAATGGGGTATAGTAATGCAACCCTGCCTATTTCTGTATATTATCGATGTGAACACTGTGATATTTAAAGCAATAGACACTATGCTAGTACTTTAACGAGGTAGCAAGCTCTTGTAGAAGGCGAGTGTAATTAGTATCCTTGTCTAATTCTCCTAACCTATTGACTTGACTCTCTGTGTTGCTTATTTACTACTTCATAGCCTAATTCCCCAAAAACCCCCTGTCTTTCTTCTGCACCTAATATGACGTTTTAAATCAGAATAACAACGTATGCAGAGGTACCTTAAAACATTAGCCTTCTGATGGGCTTATGCTGCTGTTTCCTTTAAATACAGATGGTAAGTTGCAATTGTAAAACATTTGTATGATTTAGAAGGCTGTTTTCTAAAATGATGTCTCAAATTTCTTATCAAACATGAGATATATAATAAAATAATAAAACATCAGCTGTTTCCCATTTTCAACTTTTTTCTTTCAGATTTATCAGCTTTAAAAAAAATTTTAAAATGCCAAACAGCATGGAGTACTATGCAGTTCTTCCAAAATATGTGAGAGGTAAAAAAATGGATGAGCATCAGTACAATTTCATTATTACCAACTTCATTTAATGTGTTTATAGTAGAAAATTACGTATCTCTGTGTGTGATTAAGGCCATACAGAATGATTGCTTTCTCTGAAGTAGGTCTCTGCAGAATTTTGGCAACGTTCAAAAAATGCTTAATTCTTTTTACAGGCACATGCTTTCTTTACAGATGAGCTGCAGAATTGTTCTTTTCTTGCTTATTGGCCTATTGAAGCTGGTTGACACTGCATATTCTTTGTACATTAAGAAAATCTTTGTATATTAAAAGTATTTTTAGCATTTATGACATTTGGAGAGGGATTCATATGGCTTTCAAAAACTGGATCTTAATGATTAATGCCTATGGAAACTTCTCTTATTTTTTTTTATTCAGCAAGAAGTTAGCTTGTTAAAAATGGGAATTACTGTTTTGAAAATAAAAATTGGCCAGGCTAGACTTGAACTCTTTTGAGTGTTATTTTCTTTTACAATGTCCAGGATTTTTACAAAGATATTTTCCACTGAAAAATATCCCCTGGATGAATTCATTTAAAAGAAAATTAATCTATCAGTGCTAGTTCTTATGTCTAAAAGGAGCCCTATAAAAGCCTAAAGTCTGGATTTGAAGTCTTGAGAATGAGGCCATTCCCCAGAGAAAAATGTGCCATTTTATGTTAGGTACTCATGGATATATACATTCTTAAATAGCTTACTGAAGTCATCTGGCATTAGCTACCTCAGGCAATTAAGTGGAATGGTTTTGGTTTGTTCTTATTTTGATTTAGGCTTGCCATTAATTACTCCTGTTCACCATTTCTCTAGCTGCTACAAGACTCAAGCAAACTTGTAATTAAATAATTAAAGCTGTTAGTTTTCTTACATACTTTATAGCAGTATCTTTCTCTGGATCAGATGTGCTTTTACTATAAGAAAATACAAAATGCACTGTTAGACTTTGGGTAAAATATTAGATGCTTGGCCATTACGTTTAATTCATCCACAAAAGGAGTGGAAGGAAGCATGAATATATATAGACTGTCCAATACCTAGGTGAATCTGCCCCGGGCAACTCTGGCTGGCAAGAATTCTCAGGATTTCATGGATTTGACAGTTCTGACAGATACCCTGAAGCCCTGGCACAGCTGATTCTGTGAATACTTTGCAGCACTGTTGGACAGTAGGGATTGAATTGGCACCGGCACTGAACTGTGCACTTCGATGTAGGAGTAGGTTCCTTCAATGCTCATCTCCAAATTTTTTTAAATGCGGACAAACCATGCCAGCTGATCTCTTAATAGAAACTTAAAAATGAGAATTTAGACAAGAAGGGAGTCTAGAAACTTGGTTTCATTATCTGCAACAAATGCAGGAAATTTTACACCTGATTCAGGTCATCTATTTTGATGCATCTTCTCTATAGAATGGAGAAAATATAACTCTTAAAAAAAATAGACTTTCCAGATGGTAGAGCTATTATAAATAATAAGATATTCCAAATCCAGCCCGTCTCTTGTTATTGCAAACCTTAGATCTACAATTGTGACCTGGAGACTCAGTTCTGACATGCAAAACATTTCAGCATCTTGTTTTTCATGAAAATCACAACTAACATACAGAACTAACCCTGGATTCGTGTTTATGGGGTTTTTTTTCTTTTAATTCACAAAGAAGTTTAACCTTCCTCCTCCTTCCAGGAGCAGTTTCCTAAAATCCTCCAAATCTGACTCTGGAGCATTTATATTTATATCTTATGTTTCCCCACCCTACTCATTCACCATATAAATTGAAATAAATTCTCAACAGAAACTCTGATGTATTAGTAAATGAAGAGCCTGTTCCCACCTATCCAAAAAGTTCACTTAGGCATTCACTGACTAAAAAGTTCAGAACATCCCTGCAGCTCTGGGACCTCAGACCACACACTTGTATTTAGTGGAAGCCAAAGAATGATAAGTCCCTTATTTTTACAGGGTGTGATCATTCCCCCACCTGCAGAGATAAAACTATTGTAGTTATTAACTCTCTTTTAAAAAAGACATGGAAAAATACATGTGTTTGTTGGTTTTTTTTTTAATAAAAATGCAAATGGAACAAGGTCAAACACCGAACACTTTACCAGTCTTGTTTGTTGTCTGTCTGTGCTCATAAAAATTACAATTAAAGGCGTCCAGTGGGTATGCTGAACCAGAAGTTATGCACTAAAAATGAAGATGCTTTCTTCATGTTGGATTTACAAATAAGAGGTGAATTAATAAAGGCTAATTTTATCCTGGTGACCCTAATCTTCCTAAGATTATTGCAACAAAAAGAAAATGTCTTCTGAGAGGCAATTCAGAGGAGCTAAGATAGATTCCTACTCTGACTCATCATCCAAAAAAGACACACTGCATTGATTATACAAAATGTTGGGCTTGGCTTGGCTTCTTTCCTCTGCTACATAAATAGTTGTATTTGATGCAGAAATTGGGAAGATTGATGGAAACAACTAGAGTTTCATGTAAGTAATGAGGCAGGTTCTTTTCTACATACTTCTCTCACAACTTGAGGCCAAGGGTGAGTGTCACCTATGTTAGATGTTTCATCTGTTGTCCGGCTTCCCCTTCCAGCTGCAAGTGAGAGAAAGAAGGACCCCTTCACATAGCACTGAATCAAATCATACTTTAGGCACTTAAATGGAATAAAATGTAGAGATTCACACAAGGAAAGCTTGTCTACTTTTCCAACTGCCTCAGTTCAATAAGGGTGGCTTTTTCACCCCATGTACTTACCTCATCTTGCTTTACTTTGCACTGTCAGAGCTATCACAATGTCACAACTATCAGCTAGGGTTGACCGTGAAAATCTTAGGTAATGAAGCTTGGTGACAATACATAAGCCTTAAGGAGCTGGTATTCAAGTCCCATTATGAGACTAGTTCTCACTAGTCTGATTTTTCTATAAAACACCTGAACACTTAATAATAAGGTAGAACCAACAGAATGGTTCAGAACGATGTTGTCATAGACCAGTGTTCATGGTCAAGCGTCATAGTAAGGAATTTGATATTGAAAAGCGCTGAGTAAAGAGTGACTTGATTTGCACAGGGTCTGTCAGAATTTAAGCTTCCAATCTTTGCCTCTCCAGCCAAGGTAGTTACAAGGTATCTCGATCAAGACCTTCAAGGACTAACTCTAATAAAAGATGTACACACCCACAACAGGATTGAAGTGAGAGAAAGTTGGGCATTTCAATCCGAAATTGTAATCCTTGCTTAGATGCCACCCAACCAGGAACATGTCTGAACTCAGAAGGCACCTCCCTTTCACGTAACCCCTCTCAGTACCTACAGTTTACTTTTGTCATGCCCAGAACTGCCCTTATTTGAGCAACTTGGCATCTTACATCTAAGCCCAGTCAGAACCCCAAAAGAAGGGAAGATACTGCCTTAGACTCCTTAAAAAACACTTATTGCACATCAGTATAATAAGGTATTTCCCAGAATATACTTTCCCAGGAATGAGTCCATATGCATTGGCACGCCTCACGCAAAATTTGATTTAAGGTATCCACAGCATTGGTTTACTACTTCTAGCCTTAGGCTATTGTGAAATGTTTTATTGCAGCAGCACTTCCATGTAAAATGAAATCACTCCTAGCTAGAGGTTGTGAGAGGGAAGGAATGTGAGAGGAGCTACCCATCTCTCCTGGGGTAACTATTCCTTTGATGCCAAAAACAAACAGGCCAAATAACAAATGCATACCTGAAAGTGCAGACCTGTATACTGGGGGCAAGGGACACCTGTCTCCAAGGAAAAGTTCTGATCCAGGGACTCACAATTTAAAACACAAAAATTCTTCAGAGAGTGGGGACAGGGTGACCACCATGAGTTCTCCAGGACTACAGGTCTGTAGATAATGGAAGGAGGAATGCATTGGCCTGCATGTATTCCCATGCCAGCGCTTGTTATCAGGCAGAAGGGTGCGGACAGTGTGATGGTTCAGAAAATTTCACTACCAACAGTTCTGGCAGCTAAGGTTTTCATCCAGCAAAACATTAAAAAATGCACATAAAATTGTGATTAAGCAGTTGAACAGAAGATACACAAAAAAGCAATGATCTTCCACTCCTAAGCCTCAGGTCTGTAAGTGCTCTGTATAAGGCAGGCTGCTAATGAACAGCCTCTGTTATCTGTCAACCTTGTTGCTGTTGAAACTATACATAAAGAAAACAGTTTCCCAGGACTGATTTTGATCTTGCTGACATTGGAATATATCAGGAGTATTGCTAATACCATAACTGGAATAATTACACAAGCTTAAAAAAAAAAAAAAGGAGGGAGCTGGGAATGGAGGAAGAGGGAGTATTTGATACTAGACAAAGACACTCAGTGAGCAGTCATCCACATTCAGTTCAGTTTCGTGACTCATTTTCTGACACCAGGAATTTTTTCCAACCTTGTTTTTTTTGCACTGGCTTTTTGGAAGACATGTTTACTACCCATACTAAAACCTTTCCTCTTCTCAAAACAGAAGAAAATCAGATCATAACTTGCACACAAATTGCTCCAGGTTTAGAGCAAGTTCTCAAGGTAATCCTGAGGTTTGAAAGTTCAGTTAAAGCAAGACTTTGGAGCAATAAAAACTTTTCAAAAATAGATATGAAATGCCTAAAGCTAGTGTGATGGAGAAAGAAGAAAGGCAGTGATGTGGCCAGTGTTCAGCAACTGAGCTGGGCCACTAAAGACACAGCAAAGCTCCATGAGAAGACTGTTAGGGTGTAATTTCCAAGGCCAGGTTGGATGTCTGCAACCTCTGGCACTTTTAGGACACCCCTGGATAATCCATTAATGAGAACTGAGAAGGGGACAAGAGCCTTTGCACTTTCAGAAGTTCCCTATAGGCCCTTACTAGGCCATTTCCCACTGAGCTATACTCTTCCTTTCAATGTAGCAAGAGCTCCTTGCGGAACTGCTGTGTGCACCCCTGCCCAGTCTCTGGCTGCGAAGTTTGTGTGCATTTCTCATACAGCAGTGCTAGAGGCAATGGGCCGTGGCTCCATCCCTCTCCATCTCTGCAGGTGTAACTTGCTCACTCTTACAGCTTGGTAGTACCCATGCCATTTTCTCAGTAAGCTGTCTCCTCGATATTTCTTCAGCTCAAGAAAACACCACTAAGGTTCATCACATGTGATGAGTCATTTCACTTTGCATGCAGCCTATTCTGGAATTCATCTCATAAAACTCCTAAATTCCACTAGCTTCTGATATTCTTCTAGCTGCAGCGGTAATTCAGAAATGTCTTTTAAAGGGGGCTGTGGTTCTGCAGAAACTATTCCAGAAACAATTAATCATTTCAAATTAACAGGTATCTCTCTTCTTTCGGTCATCCTTGAGATACACAGTAATACTGAATGATGAATCAAAATGTTCTGATTTATGTGCAGGACAGTGACTAATCGAAAAACTTTCCTAGGTATGAGAACAAAGAATTGTCTTGTGGGTTTTCTCAGATGGGTATGTCCTTCAATACACTCATTTGACTCCACATACATACTCCAGTGGGTGGACAGATGAAGATATTTTAATGATGGCTTAAGTGAATTATTGCATCAGTAAAAAAGTTACTTTTAAAAGTTGCAACTGACTTGGAAAGTTGGAAAACTTCCATCCAAAGCATTTGTCCTAAAGTTTATGAGCAATATAAACTCCTAAAGAAAGCTGGCTACTAACTGATGACCCTGTCAGCAATACATGTCTATGTGGACTGCATTTTCAACAGGTGCAGTTATTTACATCTGTGGAGCCTACATCCATCTTAGCCAGTGGCTTTTCTAAGGTCATTTATCTGTTGAATTGCCAAAGCCAAATATACTCAGTTAAGAGTTTTTCTACCTCTGTTGCTGCAATTCTGTGCTAAACTAACACCAAGGTCACTATTTTTCTATTAATATTATCTTTCCCCATAGTCTGATTTCCTAACACAAAACTAATGGCTGCAAGCACAAAAAAAAAAAAAAAAAAAAAAAAAATCCTTAGCTTATAGATGTGTAGTGATGTTACAACCCTAATCTGAGCCATCTTGAATACAGTGATGACTCTAGAGTATTTACATCAACATATGCCCCCAAGTTTACAATGAACCTCGAGGACAGAGCAGGGCAAGCTGTTGAGGTCCCACCATTCCCCTTTAAAAGTAAATCCCAGAGGTTAATATGCATGGCAGACACGTATGGATCAATTCTCCTCCCGGGAAAAATATAGCACTGTTAAAGTGCAGAACTGTTAAATATTTGCACAGTTTTGAAATGAACCAGTTGAGAAGATCTCTTTTTCTCCATCCCAAGGATGTCCAAGTTTCCACAATTGTTCCTGGAGCAGCGATGCTTCTGTGTAAACTATTGTCAGTGCCGGGAGGGGGGAGCCCGACAAACGCCCGACTCGTTCTGGACCTGAAACACTACTAAGTTTTCCATCTTCTCATTGCTTCCTTGCCCCCTCGCCGCTACCCTCGTAGCTCTGCCATAGACAGCCACTGCCGCCCCCCACAACCAGCGGCGGGGACCCTCTGTCGGGAGTGGCGGGCGGGCGGCCGGGACAGGGCAGGCGACGCGGAAAGGACCCTGTCCCTATAGTGTCCCTGTCTCTGCAAGCGTAGCCCAAGCACCCGGGACCGGGGGCGTCAGCTCCCAGGTTGCCGGGGCAGGGCTACTTTCCGCTCCCACCCCCAGCGGTTCCCGGCCGCCCTGCGGTGTGCGGGGCCGTATCGCGGCTGTCATCCACCCCAGCCGGAGGGAGGGAGCCGCCCTGGCCAGCGGCCAGCCCTCTCCTCGCAGCTACCTCCCCCGGCCGGCCACTCCGCAGAGCGGGATCTTCCTGCCTCCGGTCCTACAAGTCACAGGGCAGAGTCACTCGCGGCAGAGCCGTCAGCAGCCCGCGGCAGCATGTCCGGCACCAAATACGTAGACTCGGAGGTATGACCGCCAGGGGATGGGGCCGGGACGCTGCTTCGTTGCCCTCCCGCCCGCCGCTGCCGAGTACCTGCGGCGGCTCGGTCCCCCAATCTCCCCGACCCGTCGGAGAAGCGGGGCCCGGGCTGCTCGGCGGCATGAGGGGGGACAGCCGGGCACCTGCGGGCAGGGACAGTGGGAGCCGGGGAGCTCGTCCTCAGCGGGACGCGGGGAGGGGGGCTAGTGGAATGCGGGGAGGGCGCTATATGGAGCGCGCTACGGCCGGTGCAGCGGGATGGAGGGGGCACAGTGACGGCTCTGCGTGGAGGGCAATACAGTGGGGTCAGTGTAGTGGGGACAGTACGGTGAGGGCGTCGCGCTGCAGTCAGCGCGGGGAGGGCAGTGTGGCGAGGGCAGCGTGGGGAGGGCGCTCCTCAGGGATCCCCGGCCGCTCCCAGCTGTGCCCGCGGGAGCGCCCTCCCCCGCAGAGGGGGGGCTCGCTCCGCCCTGGGGCAACGCCGCTGGCCGGGTGCGGGTGGTGCGGGACCGGGGCCGCCTGGTGGCGGGAGCCGTGCCTGGCACCGCGGGGGTGTGGTGTGCGCCCCGCGGCCACGCTTAAATAGCTGGGCGAGGGCCGCTCCGCTCCCTGGATCCCGCCGCCCCGCGGGACCCGGGGCCGCCTCCCCCCAGCCCGGCCCCCCGGCGCGGAACGGACCGGCCCTGCCCAGCCCTGCCCTCCCCGCCTCAGCTCGGCTCTCCCCTCCCGCCCGCGCTCCCTCTTCTCCCCGCAGGGCTTTTTGTACACGGCGCCCGTCCGGGAGCAGGGCAACATCTACAAGCCCAACAACAAGATGATGGCAGATGAGATGAGCGAAAAGGCGGTGCACGACGTGCACACCAAAGAGATCGACCTGGTTAACCGAGACCCCAAGCACCTCAACGACGACGTGGTTAAGGTAAGGGGCCGAGGCGGGACGGGGCGAGGGGCGATGCCAGGTCCTGCAGAGGCAGGGTACGTGAGCAGTGTCAGGGCGGCAGCAGCCCGCTAACCGCATCCTTCCACCTGCTGCAAGAGGGAACGGGCCAGGGGCTTGTTATATATAGTTTGCGTTTTGTTATGTTTTGGTGTTTTTTTCATAGAAAGGGAGCAGAGAGCCGGAGAGAGGCGAGCAGCAGGCAGGGCAGCCCGCCGGAGCTGGTCGCTCCGGTGCGGTGCGGTGCGGGGCTGCGGGCTGCCCGCGCTCCCCCGCCGAAGCGCACCGGGCTGTGCTCGCCGCGCCCGCCGGGGAGCGGGGGGGGCTCCGCCGCGCTGTGTGCCGGCACTCAGCTCTGCAGCCGGGACGTCCCGCCCGGCGCCGGGGGAGCAGGGGGATGAGTTACGTGACCTTGTGTAACACCGTCAGAAGGATTTTCCTTCCCCGAAGCACGCACAGAGTCAGGGCAGGGAGGTGGCACAAACCGGATTGCCCTCCCTAAGCCTGGCGGGTGCAAAATCAGAGGTCCTAGTGGTCGTTTGGATTTGTGTCCTTCAAAAGCTGATAAAGGGAAGAAAGCTAAGTAAAATCTAACTGTGCCCTTGTGTAGATTTTTTTTGTTTGGGTTTATAAATCAATTTGGCTATCTTCGCAAGTCAGGGTAGATGGAGACTTTTGCTTGAAGTCACTTTGGTCAGAAAAATCAGAGCTGAATTTTCTCTTAGCAGACAAACTTTATGCTATGCATGTGAAAATTGTGGATGCTGTCATCTGGACTTGTCAGACTCTAGGAAAAATGGGAGCTGCCCAGTTGTAGTGGATGACTAAGCCACTAACTGGGTTGTTTGGTGTCCAGCAGTGTCAGAGTGTGTGCAATTCGCCATGTTTGTTGGTCACGAAGACCCATTACTTATAAAGAGAAATATTGCATTGTTTCCAGAGAATCAAGAGGCTAGACTTTGGTTTCTGAATGTGTATCTGTAAAATTACTCATGCTATATGCAGACAATTTAGCAAGGTCCCGAGTAACCTCAAATTCCGGACTTCAACACAATTTGAAGGTGCTAAATATGCCTAACCATCATGCTGGATCAATGTAAGAATTACTCCTTAAAGTAGTCCATACCTTTAAGGAGCTATTGTCAACTTCGCTGTATAGAAAGAAAAGGCATAAAGTTGTTACTTGTTTAGAAAAATTCATCTTGGTACAAAACTTCCACTAAAATGGCTGATTTTAAAAGGAAGAGAGCAATTCTTTTTTCTTCTAACCATGAAGGAGCAGTTGAGTAGACAGGGAATGCAAGAGCTCATGAAGAGGACTGCATCATGGCTTATACTGTACACCAGCAGAAGTCCCCAAAGCAATCAAACCTTCTGAGGATGAGTCATAGCCCCCAGGCAAGTCAGAATCCTGGTGTCCACAAACTTAACTCGTGAAAGATCCTACTGGGAAAAGAGGGAGACCACTGACAGCAAAAAACCCTAATGGACTTAAACTGAAGCATACAAAGCCCATCCTGCCCTCTCTGCCTTCCACAGGGGCAAGGATTAAGGAAGTTTGTTACATCCAGTCTTCTAAAAGAAACTTGGAAAATAAGAGTTATAGGAATGGAAAAAATTAGCTTTTCAGTTAGTGCTTTTGAAATAATTGTGAACAAACACATTCATTGAAAAACAGCAAACAGCCAGAATACCACTACTGCCTGTGTGTCAACAAGTGAGCTCCTAGTGGGGAATATAGTCGCATCAAGACACGGCAATATACCAAAATGAATTTGATATTAACCAGAGAGGATCCATTTTACATCATAAAAACAGCAGTTTTTGTAAAAGATGGCATTGTAAAGCAATCTTTTCTGTTATGAGGATAAATAAGAATAACTTCTCTTTTTGTAAGTATGTCATAGATAGGTCCAACCTGAAGAGTAGAGAGAAAAATTTTGCTACAATTTGTGCTTATTTGTTCACTGTGTTCAGATTCATACTGTGTTAGATGTAGCAGAAAAATTCAGGCCCAGTACCTAGGGGACAGGCTTGGGTTGGGGTAAAGATACACAGATTCTGCTTCTGTCTTATCCTTTGGTCTGTGGTCCCCTTCTGTCATGCATCTGCCTTTCATACTTCAGCTGTAAGTCATGCAGGCAGAGCGTAAAAGATAAGAGTCCCCAGTCTTAGTCAGGTACTGGAAGTCAGAAAAAAAATGTTCAGGAGTGCTGTAAAGCCAGAAGTGTGGTTCAGGCTGAGCTTAATTTTATTTTGAGCAGTTACATTTTTTTTAGTTTCAGGACCTCCTGCTTTTTACCCAGTATTTTATGCATTTCTTGCCACTTGACTATGAGGCACAATAGCATGGAAACTGGGGACAAATCGGTCAGCCATGAAATAGAAATGATTAGACAGAGAACGAGGAATCTGCTCTGTAAGCAGCTCTCTAAAAGGCCTCAGTGTTGTCTGCATTCAAATACTTCCCATAGCACATTTTAAAAATAACCTTCTCTTGTGAGAAGCAGGAGACATGTTCCCTTGATTTGCAACACAAAGCATCTGCACAGCTTCCCCTGCAGCAGATGCATGGTGCAGGCAGCAATAGGGTTGGGATCCAGGCAAGGGGAAGAAACCTAAGCAAGACCCTCTTATAAAAACTAGACGCCTGGAACAGCTTTACACCAAAGCTGTTGATGACTTTTCTTACGGTTTGTCTTCAAATTAGCTACCAAGTAGAAGCTAAGAGCTCAGAGGATTCAAGAAAATTTGGGTAAATGACTGGATTTCTGTTAAGAGAGGGGTGTGAATGAAACCTTACAGAACCTGAGGCATGCAGACAATGAAGTTGGCAGCTTTGTGCTGGAGGAAGCACAATCTAATGAAAATCACCAAAATTTCCTTCCTGTTCCAATTCCTTCAGTAGGGACCAGAAAGGAATGAGTTTCTTCTTCCTACAACTGCCCTCATGCATCACCTTGACAGCAGGAGAGCTTGTACTAGTGGTCCCATTCCTTCAGGCACTGCCTTGTGAAGGTGGTTAGTCAGGGAGGAGGCAAGGACAAAATCAGGCAAAGGAGAAACAGCCTCGTGCATCTGGGAGCTCTCTGGGAGTACTGCTAGTGATACAGCTGGTTAGCCTCACAGTTCTGTCTGTTTCATGTGTCCTTCACTAGGCAATTCTACCCTTGGGCTTGTGTCCTGCATTTTATTAGTGTGTGATGAGATGCAACAAACAGGGTAGAAAGCTGATTGCTGGGGTTTTTTTTCTCATTCATTCCCCAATGACCCAGGACGCATATGAAGATGCTAGAAGGTCAGCCTTTGCTCTTCTTGTTTTCCAGCACAATATTTGTGTTTTCCAGACTATGGCTAAATTACAGCCTTCCAGCTCTGGAGTCCAAAGTTTCTCAAAGTATCTATGGTCAAGTCTGCACAGAGTTTACTGAATTTGGAAGACATAGAGGAGAGAGCCAGTTCTCCCACAGATTGCTCTTCTCAGTAACTTCCTTGCTGAGGATGGGGATGGACCTTGCAGCCAACCCTGAAAAGTCTACTCCTTCGGGACTAGTGAGAACCAAATGTGCAGTCACATCTGCAGCCAGATTACAATTTTTTTCCTACAGTGATGTGCTAGTTAAAAAAGGCCTGTGCCTGGTTTACCATCTAGAACATAATTATTATTTTCTTTTAAACAAGTGGTGTCTCTCCGCTCCTTGTTATATAGAAGTCCATTTTGCTCTGGAAAAAAAAATAAATTCCATTACTTGGCTGCAGATGTGAGGATGCAGAGCCTTTGTAGGAAGTTTTAAACAGTTATGTATTCATGCATTCCACTTAAAACTAATGCAGTTAAGGACAATTCAGCTCACTGCAAGGAAAAATCTGGCATTTTTAGTCAGATGTTGACAAATACCATAATACCCTTATGTAGTCATTTAGGGAGGAAACTATTACTCAGCCATTGAAAAGCCATTTACAATTTCTGCCTCTTTTTAATGAAAAGAGAGGGTTTTTCAAAAGCAGTTTGCCATTTTATTTAGTCTTTCACAATGAAGGTATCTCCCTGTTG